>NC_079166.1:53596546-53896546 GCF_947568905.1 Ostrea edulis | reverse complement strand
TAGGATTGACCCACGGGTGATGATGGAGATAATCGAATAGAAGCACCCGTGGGTAACCGACGATGAACCTTTAGCAGACGACCCTTTCTTATAATTTATGCATTTTGTAGATTTATGGTTTTATGTTTGCATTCATCAGTAAATACGACGGAAACATTTCCTGACCCGGATCCTTTACTATTCAAGAAAGTGTTCTACATTAAATCGAAGAAATTAAAACCAAATTGTTTTTCTTAAAAATGCACTGTTCAAACACAGCATGAAAAAGACTAAGCTGTGGAATGTGATGATGTAAATGTGACAATACTCTGTTGATAATATTTACAAGGAGAGTAGGAATGCAACGACGAACACCCCCCCCCCCCAACTTCCGTTGTTAGAGGATTATAATAAGAACTTACAAATGAGTCAAGTGCTATTTCAATTCAGTTATCTTTATCACAAAGCGTAATCTACTTCATATTGTATATGGTTATATTTATATTCAAGTATCCCTGTATTCCTGAATAAATACCTGAATAGTTCTTCAAAAAATCTTGAGCTGTAATGGCGACTGTTATCAAAGCCTTATATATGTTATCTACTCTAACGGGTTGTTTATAAATCCTGTCACGTTGTTACACACGCATGTGTAATTGAAACGGAAAACCCAAAATGATATCAAGTATCCAAAATGACGTGGCTATTTAAAACGTACGGAAGTGCATTGCTGCCAATTGATATAACTTTTTGCTATGTCGTACGTACGAGATAATAAGTCGTTATTACGAGATAATATGTCGTACGTACAAGATACTTAAGTTGTACAAACGACATAATAAGTCGTAATTACAAGATAATAAGTTGCATAAACGACACATCCTAAGTCGTACATGTACGTACGACATAATAAGTCGTTATAATGAGATAATAAGTTGTATTTACGAGATAATAAGTCATACGAACGACATCAAAAGTCGTATTAACGAGATACTAAGTTGTAATGATAAGATAATAACTCGTACGAACGAGAAACACTAAGTCGTACGAACGACATAATAAGTTTCAATAACGAAATACTAAGTTATACGTACGACATAATAAGTCAAATAACGAGATACTAAGTCGTAATAACGAGATAATAAGTCGTTATTACGACATGATTAAGCCATATGAATGACATAATTTCACCAAACAACAACTATGAACGGTGTAGAAACAGTTGACGTGCTTGTGAAGTTTTATTTCAAGTTAGGATTTAACCACAAAGAAATTTTGCAGTCGCTAGCTTTTTATAATGGGATCGTGATTAGTATTAGAAGCTTGAGATGTCTTTTGGCAAAAATGGGTTTGCTTCGCCGCAAGTGTTATTCGAATATTCTTGATGTGGCTATGTTTATAATGGAACAAGTTGACAAATCAGGTCAGTTACATGGATATAAAGTTTTACACTTGAAGTGTATCAAGAATGGTTTTGCTGCGAATCGGGAGAGTGTTCGATTGTTGCTTCAAGTGATTAATCCAGAGGTCGTTAAAATAAGACGGCGAAACAGACTTCAAAGGCGAAAATACTTACACTGTATGCAGTGGTTATACAAGATCACTGAAGTGAGGTCGATGAGGCCCCAACTATTCCCAGTGACGGCCTCACTATAGCGGATTAACTTTATTTGAACTTGTTAAGAGCTTTTGAGAATGGAAATATTGTGAGTTTAACAGCCAAAATTTAGGCCTATGCTCGGCGCTTATGGCCATTGAGCAGGGAGGGATCTTTATCGTGCCACACCTGCTGTGACACGGGATCTCGGTTTTGGCGGTATCATCCGAAGGACCGCCCCATTTAGTCGCTTCTTACGACAAGCAAGGGGGTACTGAGGACCTATTCTAACCCGGATCCCCATGTAATGATAAGAAAATATAACAACGTTTTAATATCAATGTTGTATTTGAGGTCCATATTATAGTGCTTGCTTTTTCTGTAAACCAAGAACTGTATATTGCATATATCGCGGAGATTTATATTCAGCTTCTATGTTATGAACAATTATGCCATAATGTATTATACTACTCGGATGCATGTAATATTTTCACATGAAGAGGAATGTATATAATTTACCCCCCCCCCCCCCCCCTTAAGAAAATGACAGTTTTGTTAGTGTTTGTAATAATTTCTTTGGAAACATTGTGATCCATGGTTGTTGAATAAACAACTATGTAAAATGAGTTGTTTTATGTTAGTATTCAAAATGTACTAATTACTGGTACATCAACTTAGATTACAGTCAGCACTGAACAAGCATCAATGATATTATTCATTTTCTGCAGTGCTAGATACTAGAAATTTATGCTGTATGCAAATGGATTGTTGACTGAAACATTACGGAAACCCACCAGAAACTATATGTATTCAAGTAGTTTATGCCAGTTGAAATTGTGCAGAAACATCTGATTCAGTATGTTTACGTTGCGTTATGGAAACGTGGACAGCCTAAATTTTCGCTGAAACATGGGATTTTTCCGTGCAGAAACTATATGTATACCTCAATTTCCACATCATTTCAGCCTTGTGGAGTCTGTATTTTTCATCCAGAACTAGTCTTAATTGTCTTCAAATATTGAATAAAATTAAGGTCAAATGCAGCAATCGAATATTGGGTAGCGTTAGTTTATCAATGATACTTATTGTTATAGTAATATATAGTTCTAGACATTAATGATAGCTGACTAGGCAATTACAGTATCCCTTGTATATATAGCTACTTTGTGTTTGATAGGGGGGAAGGGTAGTAGCCCAACCTACTGGACTACAGTTCTTGTCGACATGTATTTTATTACTTTAACTACATGTAATATTCATCAATATGTTAAACTTTCCCATGTTTATTTTGAAGTACCAATTGCTTATGCCTTTCATTTTGACTGAAAATGTTATAGGTTTGTATTTATTGTCATTAGGATGAATTTTGGCAAAATATCCAAATCTGCAGTATTCAAACTGCATTTCATTTCATCGTTAATCTTGATATATGTCTTAAGGGTCTTTAACGTTTTTTGATGATAGTTGATATATTATTCATGTATTTACCAAATTATTTATATTTATCAATGAAAATCAACAAAGTGCCATTTTGCAATATATTGGTATAAAGGCCAGTAATATACTCTTTAGTTTTTACCACAGGTGGTTATACATATCATGAATAATAAGGCAAGTTTATGAAAAAACAAGATTTATGGAGAGAATTTGTAAATAGATTGGTAAATTGTACAACATATTTATTATCGTTATCAAACCAATGCCATCACAGAGATGACCCTTGTGATTTTTGTTTGATATTTATATTATATTCCCATGGGCACGAATTGTGCTCCTTTGTTAGCTGACCTGTTTTTATATTCTTATGAAGCAGAATTTATTAAAAAACTTCTATATGAGAACTCGAAATAAAAGACACCACAGAGTTGTCCACTTCTGCTTCATACTTAGATATTTTATTGAAAGTAGATATTAAAGACCCAATTTTAAGTTGACACCCCCAAATTGTAAGCTGCCTACCAATCAAACATTTAACAATAGATCTCAGGTGGAGTGACATCTGCAGACACTGTGGTCTGGGGCTACCCCAGAGAGGTGTTTTGATAACAATAACAGCCAGTATCTACGGGCATTCTTTAGATCTTGAGGAAGCCCAGTATACTTGAGTTTTGATAGCAATGACCTGTCCTCATCTGCTATTTTCTTGTAATTCAATTGTTTTTAAAACGACCCCTGAACAATGCAATTTCAATATAATTGTAATTTTCCACCTCTATATACCTGTACATGTATTATAAATTACACAATCAGAAATCAAACAATAATTTGCACAATAAGTTTTAAAACTTGTAACCTATTGAAATAATTTATGTCATCAATTTATGATACCTCTATATTTATAACAGAAATTATTCATTGAGTCAATGACAGAGAGAGAGAGAAAGAGGGGTGGGTGTAGAATGTGTGTCAGCTACCCTTAGGAATACAACCATTATTCAAACACTATGACCACAGAAACTCTGTAGAGGTCCCTGAGACAGGTCCTGTGTATATCAAAACTATAAAAAAAAAAAAAAAAAAAAAAAACATGGACAGGTAGATTTCTGCCATGTTCTGCCTCTGTGTATTTCTTTGAGTGCCATGGGATATAGCAATTAACACCTTGGTAGACCCTGGTCACTCCAGGTAAATAACATCTGTTTAGATTAGGCTCCAAACAGATTAGGCTCCGCCTACTTTTTCATTGACCGTACGGTCATGAGATGGGTCTTTAACGGCAAACTAACAACTCAACTTTATGGCAACTTTATAAAACCATGATAGTTTATGCTGTTGTTAGATAATGCAACAATACTCTCGATTTCCTCTGGGGTTTACTTAGACATCGCATCTTTCAGAACTCAGATTAATTCGGATATCCCTTATTCCGTTTCGAGTTTTGTACTGTTTACGCACTTCTGTGATTAGAGATTTGAATGTGATGACTCTGGACAGAAAAAAATTATTAAAAATATACAGCGGATAGACAGCTGTTATTAGAGGATTTGAATCATTAAAGAATTACCGGGAGTGAATGGGGCTCTGAAACTAGCTGGTAAGCTGTGTAAATAAATTTAAATCGACAAATATCTCTCATGGGGTACGGAAAGGGGTAGATTGAGTTGCAAGCCTTGTTATATGTTATGAATTTTTAAAACGTGGATGAATTAGTGTTCTATGATTATGACACGTGTATTTAAGCATCCTGAAACATGAAATAATGTATAAAGAGACATTATTTATTCGAGGTTCGAATTTCCTCCATTGTTTACATATAGGCTATAGTGCAATATTCTTGTCCCAGGCGCCTATGGTCCCCCCCCCCCCGACCATTACCTTTTAATTTATAGCCTTACAGCAACCACACACACAACTTTTGATCTAAAAAGCAATGTTTTTTACGAACATATAGTTCAATACTTAAAGTCAACCTATATGTACATGCAGAAAGCAGAGAGAGAGATTCCACAAACCCTTGAATCGAAATGATCTGGCTTGTGACAGTAAGAAAAATTATCTAGGGAAGTGAAAATATCGATTCAAAAATAAGATTTGGAAATAAGGAATTAAAATGCAAAGAAATTTAAACGGCGTGCAGATTATTTTGAATGTGGTTCTAAATCAATTGAAATTCCCATAAAGCATAAAGATTTGTCTTTCATAATTACGTTGTATCCAAGGTAATTAAATGTGATTTGTGAATCTAATAAATTTGAATTTAACCTTTATCGGTGTCTCTTTTTTCAGTTTGTTTGTTATTGTCCGAGAAGTTTTCGGATTTACATGTACCTAGCACCGTCTAAAAGTTGAAAATAACTATACATTATTCTTTTTTTAAATTATGGACAGATTATCTAACTTATTAGAGTCCCGTGGGGATCCGGGTTAGAATAGGTCCTCAGAACCCCTTGCTTGTCATAAGAGGTGACTAAATGGGGCGGTCCTTCGGATGATACCGCAAAAACCGAGGCCCCGTGTCACAGCAGGTGTGGCACGATAAAGATCCCTCCCTGTTCAAAAGGCGTAAGCGCCGAGCATATGCCTAAATTTTGCAACCCTTCACCGGCAATGGTGGCGTCTCCATATGAGTGAAAGATGCTCGAGAGGGACGTTAAACAATATTAAATCAATCAATCTAACTTATTAGACTCTTAAAGGTACATGTAACTTATTTGACTGCTCCTCAATTTACGAAAACTTTAAACTATATCATAGCCTAAAATACCAAAGGATTACGTGATAAAAATATTTTAACGAGATATTACATTACAAAATATCTTTTTAAATCATGCATGTAGATATGACAACTGTCTCTCTTCCTCGACATATTTATATCAGGTCGTCCTTGGCATATCAGTAATGGTTATTATCATCTTTCAAAGCGTGAACAGTTTTTAAAGCTACGCTGATATTAGATTTATAAAAATCATGAAATTGGTTTAGAATCTAAGCTTCTGCACTATCATTTACTCACGTTACCCACATTCATTTCAAATTACAAACAGAGTGGTTTAGAGGCTTAAACATTTCACTATAGCCCCTCCCCCTCTCTGAGAAACAAATCCATTAGCGATGCGTTTTTGTACATATGTGACTTCTAATTTTTAATGGCATTTGTCAATTCAGGGGCAATTTTCACTTTAAAAGTATCATTTCGCCATCGAAATATGAAAATGATAATCACGAAATTAAAAGATAGGTGGGAGAATGTTGATTACGAATTGTACATCTGGTTGTAATGAAATGAATGTGTTAGTTACATGTTTCGAATCAGTCTTTCTAGACTAAACTTTCTATTGAAATGTTTTTCTACTCGTGATTGAACCTTTTGAACATTGAATTTCGTGCCTATCAACTTATATGACAGCTTGACCTACACTATACATGATTCCATCAATATCATATCCAAATGACTTTGGTGAAACTTTTGAAAAGTGGAATGTATGGTAAATGCTTCATGGATATACAAAATATGTACAAAGTTATAAAATCAAAGATATGTGGTAATGGTATAATATCATATAAATACTTTAACTGCAATGTTGGTGCTCGCTAAGGAGAACACTTATCTCCAGTTCTGTTTTCATTATAAATAAATGCTTTAAAAGATCATAAGAAAGGTGAAGATAACGAACAGTGATCAATCTCATAAATCCTATAAGCAATACATGATAGAACGTTGGGCAAACACTGACCCCTGGACACACCATAGGAGGGATCAGGTGCCTAGGAGGAGTAAGCATTCCCTGTCGACCGGTCACACTTGCCGAGAGCCCTATACCTTGGTCACTGATCAGGTAAACAGTTATCCGTAGTCAAAATCAGTGTGCCACGAACGTTCTAACAATCGGAATTAAATACGTTAAACAGCATTTGACCCAATGATAAGTTGTATTGGTAAACTAGATCGTTATAACGACCATAGCATTTGGGAAATGTTGACTCTAAACGAGACTGTTGAAATCCCTGTACCATCAACTTGTTTGTCAGTAGCTTGCCTCGATTTAAAAACTGACCATACGCAGAACAAGCTCTTGCGTGTTGACAAAATTGTTATTGGTCTTACTACATCATACATGTACAATTACTGAGTGCGTTAAAGAAGAATTATTTTTGTAGATGAAGATGTTTGTATTGTTCTATATATATGACGCATTTATTTAAGCAGAGTCTGCAAACGATTTACAGTTTGCGTTCAATGAGTTTGATAATAATGATAATAATAATAATAATACTTTAATTCAAGAGGGTGACGAGATTAGTGCGCCCACGATTCTTCCCCAGGGCCTTCCAGTTGATACATACAATTTTATACAAGAATAATAACTTCAAACAGAGTCTGAAAAACATGAACACAAGAATATCGTAACGCATTTCACTCTATATAACTTATTATAATTGAATATCAGTAATAAATAATCACAAAATATAATTTTTTAAATTGCGACTAAAAGACCTAAATGTATAGAATTTATATGCGAAAAGATAGGGGAAAATGCTTAAATACTGGTACAGCAGCTGCTAATGTATTTCTCTAGGTTATTTTTAAAAAGATGTTGAAACTAAGAAAGCTTCATGTGTTGTGGTAGTTCGTTCCACAGGTTCACATCTAAGTATCATAAAGAGGTTCACATCTAAGCATCATAAAGAGGTTCACATCTAAGTATCATAAAGAGGTTCACATCTAAGTATCATAAAGAGGTTTTGAATAATTGTGTTAAACTTTGGTAATCGAAGATCGTGATTTGATTCAGAATCTACCGATAAAAAGCAGAGAATTGAATTTCAATTAACTCGCCAAGATAATCGGGAGCCAAACTGTGAAAATGTTAGTAAATCATCTAGCTCAGCCAACCAAGTTTCTCAAATAATAAAGAAGGAGAATCTTGATTTGTTTCCAGAATTATCCTTGCAGCTCTATTTTGTAACTTTCCATACCACGATTGGATATGTTACCCCAAATAGTCAAGCAGAAGTTATTAGACAGCAGAACATATGCTTTGTAATAAAGCTTTCTGGTATGCAGGGTATGGATCCTTTTTATGTTGCATAGTGCAAATAATTTGTAGTTTAGGTTGTTTTTATACTGAGTCAATATGATTGGTGTAAAGCAATATATTATCAATGTGTTCACCAAGAAACTTCTCATAATAATAGCTATTGCGAACTTTGCAAAACTTACTGTGAACACCTTTCACATAAGAATTAAGGTTATACATTTAGAGAGTTTATTATTTGTTTTGTAAACAAAGATTTCGGTATGCTATTGTTTACGAAATTTTCAAAAGAAATGAATATTGATCTAGGTTTATTCTATTTTTCACATTTCAAGCATTCGTTGGGTAAAATGTGTCATCTAAAATTTACAATTTGTGACTATGCAAAATTAAGATGCTTTATATTACAAAATTAATATTTCACTGGTTTGTTTGTATGTAAAACTTATACGGTACCAATTTTGATGCACCAAATGCGCATTTCGATAAATAATGTCTCTTCAGTGATGCTCAAGCCGAAAGTTTGGAAATTCGAAATGACGAAATCTTGTAAGTGCTAAAAGGAAAACTAAAGTGCCAAAAACTGTAGCCAAATTCGTCCAATGATCAGAGTGTACATAGAAATACTCGAGTCTTTGTTAACATAACACAAGTTTAAGGCTAAAATATTGCTTTTATTCTTGCATTCAGAAGGTCAAAATTTTAACTGTCAACGTTAAATGAGTGTTATCTTTAATGTTTAAAATAAAAAAAAATGAAAAATATTTTTTTCAAAAATCGTAAAACGTAGTACGCCAAGTTATATTGTTTACTGTAAGACTGAGCGGTATCCTTTATGCATGTATTTATCTGAATTTTTAATAAAATGATCTCTTACTTGGCAAACTTTATCAATAGCAATGGCAAGCGAGTACGATTGTTAATATGTATATATGTAACAAATCTGACAAAATACCCATGAATTTTATTTCGAAAATTATTTTAGACAAGTGTGGCCTCTGAAACATGTGGTTTGAGCAGGCATCACGCAATTATGACGCCGTGTGGATTACACTGTAAGACAACTGGGAATCAAAGGCTAGGCGGTGAATTTCTACAAAAATGATAGGATGATATATACATGTATGTAGGTCTTCAAAGGGAGTGGTTTACAGAAAGTCGAAAACATATTTTGAATGTGCGGAATATTTGACATCCTTACAACGAAGTTTTGGGTAAATTTAGAACTACAAACCACCACCTTCCTGTCGAAGTAGGCAGATGGAGTATTGGTGAGAGAAATGAACGCCTTTGTATAGTATACAATTGTAACCAAATTGGAGATTAATTTGATCATATTCTGGAATGTGAAGTATTGTGCCAATTACGCAGATATTTTCTCAATATAAAATATTGTTCTACTACAAGCATAAACCATTTTTGTGGACTTCTAGAAATTTTATATGTATAATAAAGTTGTGTATGCTTACATGTATCTTAAAGATCAATAATATTGTCTATTCTCTTGACTTTTTTCTCTCTTTGAACCCTGGTACTGTGCATATGTAGATGCGTTTCATATACCTCATGTACCATTTCAGGGTTTGAGTGAAATATACTAACTAAATTGTGTCTGTATCTTTTTAAAGAAAGATGTTTTATTTACTTTTAAATCTTCAATATCTATTTACGTCGAACTTCGACAAAAATGTCCACTAAAGTAATCGATAATATACTACCCTTTCTTGAAATTTGTGTATTTCACACATTAATTTTATAGATGTGTGGTTGTACGTGTGTATTCATCATTAAATACGACTGTAACATTTCCATACCCCGACCTTGCATATGTACCTACTTAGAAAAGTAATCGCTATCAAATCGAAGAAACTAAAGCTAAATATTTTAAAAATGCACTGTAGATACATTGTAAAATAATGAATTTCCTGTTGAAACACAGCATGAAAAAGACTAAGCAGAAGAATTTGATGATATATACTTGACGATACGCTGCTTTTTAAAGGACACATCGCATGTTTTTAAACTTTTTAATTTTTTCAGCAAAATTAATTCATTCCATGCCTAAAACTACTTTACATGTACTTTAAATGAAACAGTTTGCGTAGTTTTCGAGTTTGAAAGCGATGAAATTCAAATCTTGCGATATGCACATTTTCTTCGATATTTTACGCGCCATTATCTGTGACGTCATATGCGACCTCGAGCGAGAAGATTTGAAAACAGTTGAAAGCCATTTCATAAACAGATTAGATTTAATTGACAAACAAACAATTATCACATTAACAGCTTGTAAATAACACTGCATTAGGGTGTTTTGTGCCGTTTAAGAGTGTACTTGCTGTCAGTAGAGAGGATTTGGACTGTGTTTTTTTTTCAATTTTCGAAGGAAGGTATGAGGGACAAGACGTGGGTATATTTTGTCGGCACAACGACTTTGCCATAAAAACCCCCAGTAGAATTTGTTCCTGTACTTTTTCAAACAAGCACTTGGAGAAAGATGTAGATAAACTGCGAGAAAATGGTTCTATCGAACTGTTACATATAGGGCCTACGGCATATGCTTTCCGTTCTGCTCTCGAATTCAATACACACTCGCACCAACTGACTTCACCTTGTAACAACATATAGGCAGAACTTTGCTTGCAGTGTCTACCAACTGGTAGTTTTAAAAAAGAGAAATTTAAAGATAAAAGATAATTGAACTTTCAATTATAAATAATAAAATATAATATTTCCCGACATTGAATTGAATTATAATACTTTCATTTTTTTTAAGGAACGCGTACGTGTTTACAACAACAGCACGCCGCGCTCCCACTTCCTAAGTAACAACGTGTTGATAACAAAAAATAATGATTAGGCCTAATAAAATTGCTTTAATAAAATAATTTAAAAGTATTGTGATTTTCAAATTAAGTTTGATCATAATTATTATTATTTTTTTTCGAAATGCACCCGTGGCAGTAGGCCTAGTTGTCAATGATACATAATCGTATCATAATTTAGGCCTATCTAACTTCTCCAAAAATAAATTTAATAATAATTGCACTGTTTATTTTAGAAAAGCAACAACGCTAATTACAGTTGTTTACAGAAATGGCATTACCAAATTGTGTTTAGACAGTGATCCCATGTAAACATTATTTACTCGCTATGCAGATTTCATACTCGCTTTTCTCGCTACATTTGGGTCGCTATTTGTATGCACTGGTGGCTAAAAGATATAAGACTCGGGAAATTTGTCAACATCGAAATAAATGTTATCCATGGTAAATAAATTAGACCCCTAAAACCCGAGTTTTTAAAAATATCTAACACTACTTTTACAACAAGTTGATCGACGAAGGTCGCATATGACGTCACTGTACCACGTGACTACCTATCTAATTAACTAGGCTTTTTGAAATCGGGGCTTAGATTTAAGTCCGTATTGTGGCTAATTATCGCAATACTTCAGCGAACGAACTATTACAATTAATTTCTATAAGCATAAGGAAGACAAAATGCATATAATTCTGTATACTTTGAAAACACGAGATGTGTCCTTTAATACTATTAACAAGGAGTGTATGACTGCAATGACATACACGCTATGAACTTCCGGAGTTATGGGAGTATAATGAGAACTTGCAAGTGCTATTTCAATCCAGTTATTTTTATCATAAAGCGTGACCCACTTCATATTGTATATGGTTATATTTACATTTAATAAATATTCCTACATGAATAGTTGATAAAAATATTGAGCTGTGATGGCGACTCTTATCAAAGCTATCCAAGGTTATCAACTTTAACGGGTTATTTTTTTAAACCCTGTCATGTTCTGATGCACGCACATGCATTTGGAACGGAAAACCCCAAATGATATTGAATGCACATTGGTAGTTTAATATCCAAATGACATAGATATTCAAAACGCATACCGGCTTGTGATGTAGATGTCCATACCAAATTGTAATTGCATAATATGACACGGGTATACATTTACCAATTTATTATGATGTATGTACATGTATACGGTACTCCCGGGAGATTCGCTATTTGGGTGTTGGAGTTGTCGGTTTCTTTCTGATCACCCTGACTGGGGATCTCTGCGAGGCCGCTCGTTTTCGAAGTGTCATTTCTTAGTAAAATACACATCCGGTATGCTAATTTGCATAGATTAAATGGAGATCGAAAATTAAACCACGTTGCATAGGTTGAATCTGCCTAATGATTGACTTTTTTCCAACGGAGTATTAATGTGACGTAGATGAATAGAATGTGTAGACCCAGCATACGGGGTGTTTCCAAATTAATACAGACTATTTGATTTAAAATGAAATAATCTCGATTATAGAATATCATGAGGATATCAAGAAAGATGGATCCGTGTCACATATGATCCACATTTTGAGAAGCCATGGGCAAAACTGTAGATCCTTATTTACTAACTCAAATCATGTCTCTCTCAAAACAAGTATCAGTTTTATAGTATTCCAAGTTTACAGTTATGAAAAATCCAAATTTCTCCATTATCTACCAACAATTGTCAAAATCGATGCATATACAACTACATGTAGATATCATAGTGATGATAAGCATCACAAAAGTGTCCCGCTTTGTGGCATTAGTTTGCTAGGTTCAAGACAGTCCGTAACTCTTTCAAATTAATTACTGCAGGAAATTTAGAATTGGTAGGATGGAATCTATCTTCATTATCGTGTTACGATACATAGACAGATGTACAGACAAACAAAGCGATATGACCACAATATTTACAGTGTCTTTCTCGTGGTGTATTTCAGCACAAAATTCCAAGACGTTACGGAGGAAACACTTTATCATATCACAACGAAAGTGTGAACGAAGAGACGGACAGACAGACGATCAGCGTGATTCCTGTAAGGCTTCCGTATTTTATGTGTATAATACCTCATTATCCAATCCAACATTTTCATCCAGTGATGATAATCTAAACCCGTCTCTAGAGGGAGGGGCAGCAAACTTGGTCAATAACATCCAGGAAACAGGGCAGACTGCTTGATCAATATACATCTTTCAAGCAATTCAGATTCCATTGTATTAATAAACTATCTCACCCTGTACTCTGGCACATTTTTTTTCTCATGTCTCAATTTTCCTCGCGCTTATAATAACTGCAATTACATGCATTTAATATTGAGCGAGATACTAGACATATTTGTATGTTGTTTTACGTCCCTGTTGAGAATCTGGCAGAGACGTCACCAGCTTCATGTGTTAACCCATGTATGGCGCTCCCTGCCAATCCGCTTCACACACACATATATTCAGGATCATAAGTGATTTGAGCAATTGTTGGCAATAAAGAGGAAATTTGGAATTTTTCTTAGCTGTGACCTTCCTGTAAACTTGGAATACTTTAAAACTGATACTTGTTTTGAGAGACATGATTTGGGTTATTAATTTTGCCCATGGCCTCTCAAAATGTGGATCATATGTGACACGGATCCATCTTTCTTGATATCCTCATGGTATTCTATAATTGATATTATTTCATTTTAAATCAAATAGTCTGTATTAATTTGGAAACACCCCGTATGCTGGGTCTACACACAGCAATACTCTGTTGAAAAAAAAACCGTCAATCATTAGGCAGATTCAACCCATGAAACCATAGGCGCCTGGGTCAAGGATATTGCACTGTAACCTATATGTAAACAACTTCACTTTTGAAAGATTGTACTTCTCTTCTGACATGACCCTATTTAAGGAATGAAAATAATTTTGACCTATGTTAAACGATATATACATGTAATCTAACTTGGTGCAGTTTATGCTTTATAATCCGGATTATAAGAAACTGTATCTAGTTTGAGTATATCGTATAACATAGGTCAAATTAGCTTCACTCCTGATGATTTAATGCAAAAAGAAAACAAAAACTACACTGAACAAGTCTTACTTTATAAAAATATTTAACAGACACAGAAGGACTGATAAATAGAACTTACTTGCACTAGCTGTTATGTTAAAAACATAGACGTGCCGTATACTGACGTATTTTTTTTTTTTGTCTTGGTTGTCAAGGGGGCGTTTCCCCACACCAGTTACATTATGAATTATACACTATTTTTTAAAGTGATCTTCTTATTATAAACCTATAGAATACAATGTATCATTACTATAATTGCAGGCGAAATTAACAAATACTGCATACACTAATGAGATTCAGATGCACTCAATACACATAAATATTTTGATTCATATGGGTTGAAAGAACTTGTTTCCAAATCTTTTTTGTCTTTAAACACAATGCAAATGTACGGAAGCCGATAGGTGCCAGGGTATAGAATTAATATTTATTTAACTGGCGGCCGCCACTTAATTTATATGGCGGCCGAGACTCAAATTAAATCATTTATATGGCTGTCACCAGTTATTAAATTCCTCTCTCTTTCTCTCTCTCTCAAAATGAAAGGGGTGTAATCCCTCCCAATGCTTAGTAATATGTATGTGATATATATATATATATATAATTAAGAGCATTAAATTATTGTTTTTCTATTGTACTGTTAAATACGTAGAACCACGGGGCTGACCCTCCATTTTTTGGACAACGATCAATTTCTATTATTTTCACATGCAAACTATAATTATTTTCACATGTGAAATAAGATTAATTGGCGGATTGGCCCCCACCCCACTCTTTTGGTGGTAGTAATGAATGGTAAAAATGTAATAATGAATTAACTGATCAATTGAAGGATGAACAGAGCCCCCTCCCTCCAATTTAGGAGTACGAAGTTTGGACAAGAGACATTTTAGGTTCCTTTTCTGCTTGTCAACAATTGTAGAAGACAATTTCTCCTACGACTGCCCCTATGCACTTTGAAAAACGATGCTGCGTGTTTGCGTACTATTCTAAATCTTTCTAAAATAATCACTCAGCGATACAAATTACATTGTTTTTGGAATTGGCAGCCGCCATATATAAATTAAGTGGCGGCCGCCAGATAAAATAATTGGCGTCCGCCAGTTAATTTATATGGCGGCCGCCAGATAATAAGTGGCGGCCGCCAGTTAATTTATATGGCGGCCGCCAGTTAATAACTGGCGGCCGCCAGTTAAATAAATACTAATTCTATACCCTGGCACCTATCGGCTTCCGTACAAATGTAATATATCATCTTGAATGGTTGCAAATGAAGTATGATTTACTCTAGATGTGCCATTTTAAAGCCCAATATGATCATTTCATTTCAGTATTGAAAAACTGTAACATGAAGAGTTCGAACTGTAATGAAAAACAACAATGCTGAAACAAAACTAGGATATTATTGAGAAATTTGATATCATGTATAAGAAGAAATATTGAACATACTTTTAAAAGCAATTCAGGAATTCTTTTGTGTGAACAATAGCACATTACGTCAAACATTACAAGATTCTAAATTTAAAGACACGTAGATGGAAATGTGGAAATAATTAGGGCGCGACAGGGTATTGGAGACGAACTCTAACAGATTTGTTCTTAACGGTAAGAGTTACTAATCATTTCCAAATCATAGTTTTCAGTACGAGGCAATAAATGCACTCAAAGCAAGTATCTGGGGACTTTCACAACCTGAGATCTAAATATTCCATGAAGATGCGAACATGATACCCTAATCTGATTTCCTGTCAATTGTTTGAATAACAGGTTTAAATTACAGCGTTACTTTAGTCATTGTTTGCCTTTGTATGTTTAGGATAGACTCTATCCTACACATACGAAGGCAAACAATGTTAAAAATGTCGGTAATGTTTGTTTAATTGTCGTCTAGATCTACAAAGCATAGCGTCACTTCGGGGTCACTTTCTGTCGTCTGTCTTTTCGCCCATCTGTCTGTCTGTCACAATCTAACTATAAATGTTTCATAAAATTCAGTGTCAGATGGAGTTTTCATTTTTAGAATGTTTATCGATTAAATGATGGTCAGTATTAGTTGTTTCTGACTTCTTGGTTTTTAATACTGATATTTTATTTTTATTTACCGAAATGACAGTCTACGATCTACGATCTACCTCGTTTTTATGGATGAGTGTAAAAGTAGTGTCTACTATTTGTAGCGATATTCATTTAAAGCCACATGAGCTAACATTGACGGTTTTTAAATAACGAATACAAAATAGAAAATACATTCCATGGTTTTTCAATATTTTACTAATAACATCAAATACCACTATGATGTTAGGTCTCAAAAACCATGAGATCGGTAATAAAAGGGGAGAAATCTTATTTTCTAACCGCCAGCCTCGTATTCTTATTCGTTTTCTCAACATTCCGTTACCCCAGAGGTCGCTAGATTGTGCATGTGCGAAAATTGTAAACCATGGTCCAAAAGATTATGACCAGTATTTGAATTCCCCGGCTATTTGTAGCTGATTTTTAAAACAAAATCATGTTAATCATATTACACTGTTTCAAGCTGATATTTATACTTTCGCTTCGCCTCGTGATATAGGTTTGATCTGGGGGGAAACAGAATTTTGCCGAGTCGGAATACTCCATGATATACTTTACCCGTTTTAAAATATAATGTACATGTATTATACCGATACAAATATCAAAATTAGAATAAGATTTGATATCAATATTTTAAAGTCAGGACACATTCGCCATGAGTGTTGTCATTTGCTACCGTAAACTGGTTCTAAGTATACGAGAACCAACTAATACGCGATGCATGTACAATCATTATATGAGAACTTTTCATGAGATAAAATGAAGTTGCTATGGGCTTCCCTTACCGAAATACAAAGGTTCTGGCAAACAGTTGTGGTAAATTTGCCGCAAGTTTGCAGCAAACCTCTGGCAAATGTTTGCTGCAAATTCATAATTGTCATGCAAATGAGCTTTGTGGCAAACAGTTCTGGCAAGTTTGCGGCAAACAGTTCTGGCAAATTTGCGGCAAACGATTCTGGCAAACATTTCTGGCATGCATATTGATAACAATCTAGTTCTGGCAAATTTGCAGCAAACAGTTCTGGTAAATCTGCTACAAACAGTTCTGGCAAATGTTCGCAGCAAACAATTCAAGCAATTTTGTGGCAAACAAATTGGGAAATATACTTAGAATGAAGTATTTGGTTGAATCATGACAAACGCATTTTGGAGTAGCGATAATCTGATTTTTTATTGTCATTGATAATGACATTGAGCAACATATTCTGTTTTTGATTCCATTGACCTGTAATAATTGTATTTTAAGAGTTAGTGATATCATGTATATGTTGATTGTTACAGATATCATGTATATGTTGATTGCTACAGATATCATGGTACATGTTGATTGTTACAGATATCATGGAATATGTTGATTGTTACAGATATCATGATATATGATGATTGTTACAGATATCATGGTATACGTTGATTGTTACAGATATCATGGAATATGTTGATTGTTACAGATATCATGATATATGATGATTGTTACAGATATCATGTATATGTTGATTGCTACAGATATCATGATATATATATTGATTGTTACAGATATCATGGTATATGTTGATTGTTACAGATATCATGTATATGTTGATTGTCACAGATATCATGGTATATGTTGATTGTTTCAGATATCATGTATATGTTGATTGTTTCAGATATCATGTATATGCTGATTGTTACAGATATCAGGTATATGTTGATTGTTACAGATATCATGTATATGTTGATTGTTACAGATATCATGATATATGTTGAATGTTACATATATCATGGTATACGTTGATTGTTACAGATATCATGGTATATGTTGATTGTTAGAGATATCATGGTATATGTTGATTGTTACAGATATCATGTATATGTTGATTGTTACAAATATCATGATATATGTTGATTGTTACAGATATCATGTATATGTTGATTGTTACAGATATCATGATATATATTGATTGTTACAGATATCATGAATATGTTGATTGTTACAGATATCATGTATATGTTGATTGTTACAGATATGATGATATATGTTGATTGTTACAGATAGCATGTATATGTTGATTGTTACAGATATCATGTATATGTTGATTGTTACAGATATCATGGTATATGTTGATTGTTACAGATATCATGTATATGTTGATTGTTACAGATATCATGTATATGTTGATTGTTACAGATATCATGGTATATGTTGATTGTTACAGATATCATGTATATGTTGATTGATACATATATCATGATATATGTTGATTGTTACAGATATCATGGTATACGTTGATTGTTACAGATATCATGTATATGTTGATTGTTACAGATATCATGTATATGTTGATTGTTACAGATATCATGTATATGTTGATTGTTACAGATAGCATGTATATGTTGATTGTTTCAGATATCATGTATATGTTGATTGTTTCAGATATCATGCTGACGTTAACATTCAGTTATCTCCTTGTTTTCTTGGTCCTAGTGTTATACATAATAAACAAGCTAATGAAAGGAACACCGGACGTAACATGTAAGTCTTTGGAGTTTTGTGAACTAACAAAAGTACATGTACGAAGGTTGTCCAGGAAAATAGGGAAAACACACCGTGTACAATTCCTGATCTGAAAGTCGCCGGTCTATGTATGTGTAACTTTTCAAAGAAGTTTGTGTCGTTTTGGAGATATTGTTTCAGAAATCCTAGACTGAATATTTTAAGCCTTTTAAGCCTCATGGTACACTTATGGCGATATATGGATATTTTTGATTTGTCAAGATATATTTATGCTACATCGAATTGATTTCGAATTGGGGTGGACGACTGTCGTTGATGCATGTAAATCATAACTCTACTCAAATAATTTGAATCAATATTATGATTATCATTTGAGAGCCCTGCAGTGTGTACAAACATACACTATGTATCAACAGAAATCGTTCACAAAAGTACACGCACGCACGCATACAAGGAACTGTTATTAAACATAAAAGCAATAAATTCCAACAACTGGTTAAATACAAGAATTATGAAAAGTACTATCATGGCCAACGAACGAACTATTAAACTGTCAAATGTTCGGGACAACCTGTCGGTTCAGGACAAAGAAAAGGGTGGCTGAAGATATACCACCCCCCCCCCCCCCCAAAAAAAACCCCCAACAACCTAGGAACGTATTTACGCTGTAATTTACATGGTTAATGATTTGGCTTGCTAATCAATGTTTTCTAGTGAGCGAATCAGGAGGACATGTCCTATTCGTCCCATGGGATGATCCACTAGCCAATACTGACCTCCAGATCGGGACCATTAAAGTTGTGACAGTTCATATATTACAAGTATATACTGATGAAAAAAGAGGAAAGAAAAATATAGAAAAGAAACGCATAGAAGTAATTTTTCATTGAATATTTTCAAAGATTTTATTTTTGTCTAGAATGAATCGCCTTTTATATTGATATCTAACGCTATTGTTTACTGGATATACATTCTATAGAATTTGATGACAGTAAAAATTGTTTTCATAAAATCCTAAACTTGGTCGTTGTTACGTAAGATTGTCCTAATCCACGTGATTCAGACACCTGCACAGGTTTTCGATATTTGATTGTAGTGTCTTTAAATGCTTTTTGATAAATGCCGCATTTGAATGATGGAAAGGTGAAGGTAACGAACAGTGGTCAATCTCATAACTCCTATAAGGAATACTA
Source organism: Ostrea edulis (assembly GCF_947568905.1). Taxonomy (NCBI): domain Eukaryota; kingdom Metazoa; phylum Mollusca; class Bivalvia; order Ostreida; family Ostreidae; genus Ostrea; species Ostrea edulis. The sequence goes on along the minus strand of NC_079166.1, from coordinate 53,876,841 downwards.
AATAAAGAGTTGAGCAAACACGGACCGCTAGATATACCAGAGGTGGGATCAGGTGCATAGGAATAACGCATAAGTCGTCCAACTGCGTCATGTACAGAATCTGCCATTCCTGGGATTCGCAGAATATCAGATCAGACTGTTCACAATCGACTATAGGATGTTGATTGTTACAGATATCATGTATATGTTGATTGTTACAGATATCATGTATATGTTGATTGTTACAGATATCATGGTATATGTTGATTGTTACAGATATCATGTATATGTTGATTGTTACAGATATCATGATATATGTTGATTGTTACAAATATCATGTATATGTTGATTGTTACAGATATCATGATATATATTGATTGTTACAGATATCATGAATATGTTGATTGTTACAGATATCATGTAAATGTTGATTGTTACAGATATCATGATATATGTTGATTGTTACAGATATCATGTATATGTTGATTGTTACAGATATCATGTATATGTTGATTGTTACAGATATCATGATATATATTGATTGTTAGAGATATCATGGTATATGTTGATTGTTACAGATATCATGTATATGTTGATTGTTACAGATATCATGATATATGTTGATTGTTACAGATATCATGTATATGTTGATTGTTACAGATATCATGCATATGTTGATTGTTACAGATATCATGGTATATGTTGATTTTTACAGATATCATGTATATGTTGATTGTTACAGATATCATGGTATACGTTGATTGTTACAGATATCATGGTATATGTTGATTGTTACAGATATCATGGTATATGTTGATTGTTACAAATATAATGTATATGTTGATTGTTACGGATATCATGTATATGTTGATTGTTACAGATATCATGGTATACGTTGATTGTTACAGATATAATGTATATGTTGATTGTTACGGATATCATGTATATGTTGATTGTTTCAGATATCATGTATATGTTGATTGTTTCAGATATCATGTATATGTTGATTGTTACAGATATCATGCTGACGTTAACCTTCAGTTCTCTCCTTGTTTTCTTGGCCCTAGTGTTATACATAATAAACAAGCTAATGAAAGGAACACCGGACGTAACATGTAAGTCTTTGGAGTTTTGTGAACTAACAAAAGTACATGTACGAAGGTTGTCCAGGAAAATAGGGAAAACACACCGTGTACAATTCCTGATCTGAAAGTCGCCGGTCTATGTATGTGTAACTTTTCAAAGAAGTTTGTGTCGTTTTGGAGATATTGTTTCAGAAATCCTAGACTGAATATTTTAAGCCTTTTAAGCCTCATGGTACACTTATGGCGATATATGGATATTTTTGATTTGTCAAGATATATTTATGCTACATCGAATTGATTTCGAATTGGGGTGGACGACTGTCGTTGATGCATGTAAATCATAACTCTACTCAAATAATTTGAATCAATATTATGATTATCATTTGAGAGCCCTGCAGTGTGTACAAACATACACTATGTATCAACAGAAATCGTTCACAAAAGTACACGCACGCACGCATACAAGGAACTGTTATTAAACATAAAAGCAATAAATTCCAACAACTGGTTAAATACAAGAATTATGAAAAGCACTATCATGGCCAACGAACGAACTATTAAACTGTCAAATGTTTGGGACAACCTGTCGGTTCAGGACAAAGAAAAGGGTGGCTGAAGATATACCACCACCCCCCCACCCCCCCACCCCCAAAAAAACCCCAACAACCTAGGAACGTATTTACGCTGTAATTTACATGGTTAATGATTTGGCTTGCTAATCAATGTTTTCTAGTGAGCGAATCAGGAGGACATGTCCTATTCGTCCCATGGGATGATCCACTAGCCAATACTGACCTCCAGATCGGGACCATTAAAGTTGTGACAGTTCATATATTACAAGTATATACTGATGAAAAAAGAGGAAAGAAAAATATAGAAAAGAAACGCATAGAAGTAATTTTTCATTGAATATTTTCAAAGATTTTATTTTTGTCTAGAATGAATCGCCTTTTATATTGATATCTAACGCTATTGTTTACTGGATATACATTCTATAGAATTTGATGACAGTAAAAATTGTTTTCATAAAATCCTAAACTTGGTCGTTGTTACGTAAGATTGTCCTAATCCACGTGATTCAGACACCTGCACGGGTTTTCGATATTTGATTGTAGTGTCTTTAAATGCTTTTTGATAAATGCCGCATTTGAATGATGGAAAGGTGAAGGTAACGAACAGTGGTCAATCTCATAACTCCTATAAGGAATACTAAATAAAGAGTTGAGCAAACACGGACCGCTAGATATACCAGAGGTGGGATCAGGTGCATAGGAATAACGCATAAGTCGTCCAACTGCGTCATGTACAGAATCTGCCATTCCTGGGATTCGCAGAATATCAGATCAGACTGTTCACAATCGACTATAGGATGCTGGGATTAGAACACGCAGTCATTGCTCTGTCTCCGCAACAGTGCTGGTACCGACTTCAATGGTCGCAGACTCATAGAGTATTGCCATGGCAACACAGGCGAACATTTTCGTTTAGTGACGAATCTAGGTTTTTACAGTAACTGTAAAAGCCAAAATGAACATTTTGAGTAAAATTGTACCCAGGAGGTCGACGGATTTGGAGGGGCAGTGTTATGATGTGTGCAACAATATCCTATACAGATAGGACATCATTGGTTCGCATACATAGTACTTTGACGGCTCAACAGTATATTGATGAAGTCATATAGCCACACGTGGTTCCAGTAGTGCAACATCCCAGATCAGTATCGCAACACAGCAATGCCATATCACATACTGCTCATCTAACATGTGATGTTCTGCAACGACACAGTATCCAGGTTCGCAGCCTCAGACTTTGCCCAAGCTCTGTAGTTGGTGTGGAACAACATCCTTCTTTAATGACAATTGGCCAATAATCATCCTTAGACACCCCTCCCCCGAAATATCGCCATAATTTTTAGGTAACCTGAGTAAACTCAGACTCTAGGATAGGTCTAGATTAGTAATATCTTTTAATGTTAATACACATATTATATTATGTAAAGCCTTTCATCTGAGGGCATTGAAGTGTTAAGAACACATCTTGTTTCATACTGTTGCTGAACATTAGAATTTAGCTTAGATTTTCAGAACGGGAATTTTTTCTCTAAATTTCATAGCCCTGGAAGTAGCGCTACTTTTTCACCAGTACTCGGGTGACTGATAAGACCTGTGGGAGTAGTGATACTTTTTCACCAGTACTCGGGTGACTGATAAGACCTGTGGGAGTAGTGGTACTTTTTCACTAGTACTCGGGTGACTGATAAGACCTGTGAGAGTAGTGATACTTTTTCACCAGTACTCGGGTGACTGATAAGACCTGTGGGAGTAGTGATACTTTTTCACTAGTACTCGAGTGACTGATAAGACCTGTGGGAGTAGTGATACTTTTTCACTAGTACTCGGGTGACTGATAAGACCTGTGGGAGTAGTGATACTTTTTCACCAGTATTCGGGTGACTGATAAGACCTGTGGGAGTAGTGATATTTCTTCACCAGTACTCGGGTGACTGATAAGACCTGTGGGCCTCTTGTTTTAGAAATTGCTGGTTAGCAGCAAATGTCATTTTTAATTTGGATAATGCATTCCCCGAAAGTTGACCCCTTAAGTTTGTTGAAGACATTACTGAATACAATCTTCTAAAAAATGCATTGCAAAAGTTTGTCCTTATCTGAAAGAAAATAGGAAATATTACAAGGTAGCTGGTTAGAATGTACCATGAGCAACTAAAACAGTCAGATCAGAGTGATTGATAGCCAAATGTTGACTTAGGGCATAACTGTAATTGGCAATGTAAATATAAAAATATCAACAGGAAATACTAAACAGGACCCCTCCTTTAATGGATAACATTTGTGAACTCTGAATCAAACTCGTTTATTAGTTATTTTGTGTAGATCGTAACTCGTTTATTAGTTATTTTGTGTAGATCGTAACTCGTTTATTAGTTATTTTGTGTAGATCGTAACTCCTTTATTAGTTATTTTGTGTAGATCGTAACTCCTTTATTAGTTATTTTGTGTAGATCGTAACTCCTTTATTAGTTATTTTGTGTAGATCGTAACTCGTTTATTAGTTATTTTGTGTAGATCGTAACTCGTTTATTAGTTATTTTGTGGAGATCGTAACTCGTTTATTAGTTATTTTGTGTAGATCGTAACTCGTTTATTAGTTATTTTGTGGAGATCGTAACTCGTTTATTAGTTATTTTGTGTAGATCGTAACTCGTTTATTAGTTATTTTGTGGAGATCGTAACTCGTTTATTAGTTATTTTGTGTAGATCGTAATTGCTGTGATTTTCTGGACAACCCTCGTACATATTCCTAAACCAAATACAAGTGATTTACATGGCAAGTGATGATAAACGAGTTTTTCTTCATTTTCAATATTCAGGTCCAGTATTTCATATGAATTCATCTTCTCTGCACACGGAATTGTATTTGTTAGAACAGGACACATCTTTGTCAAATTATGCACAAGATGGATGGAACATGGAAAAACAACTGAAAAAATATAAAGGGATAATTTCGAAACAACCTTTAGACAGTCACACAGATACCAGTTTTGAAATCGGATTTACATATCTCGTACTTTCTAGAGTGTTGAATAATCAAGTTCTTCTCCAGATCGGGATTGCACATAGAAGTCTGATAGATTTTGATCTCACTTTGGGGAATCATAAATACGCCTGGTCAATTTCTGTCGCGGGATGCGATGATAATTATTTGTGTTTGGTTGCAGAAAATGATGGCAAAAAGATGGAGGAAGTTAAAATTTCGGAAAACGTTGTAAACTCCACGAGCTCTAAGAAACTGATATTTCAATACAGTCCAATAAATGCTTTCTTAATCGTTTCAATAAATGTCGTCACTAAGGAGTTTATAACTTTCCGAAACATCATGATCCAGGAAGAAATGTGGGCGGCATTCGCTGTTTATAACCCAGCTTTGGCAGAAACGACAGTAGCATCATTAAACTTGGAGCTTGATTTCACAACTCTTCACAGAGTTGTCTTTATATCCGATGATGAAAGATGCATTTCAAATGTTCAACTAACAGATAGCTATCAAACGAGGAACCGGAAAGGGAACCTAGAGAGGTATAGGGGAGTAGTGGGCGACATACAATTTTCAAGCAAATTTCTGGAAATCTATCCTCAATACTTTGAAGTCGTGATCGAAACTGATGTTTTTGCTCACCATCTCAGAACTAACGAATTTTTTTTCGAAATAGGATTTACACGTCATCAGCTTGTTGATAGTGGAACGATGCTGAAATATTTCAACTCAACGTGGTCAGTATGCGCGACATTGTGCCGAAAAAGTAAATATCATGTATGTTTGCAAACCTGGGAAAACAAATTGTTACGCAAGGAATGGGATATATTCCAGCTGGGGCGTTCAAAAATATTCAAAGACATTACAGTATTAGGCTTTGTTATCGATATTGAATTGCAAACAATAACTATCATTCGAAGAGGACAAAGGAAACATATTGACAAATTTAGTGGAGTTCCTTTTGATGAAGGTGTTTTTCCTGTTTTCGGCGTCAGTCATTGGCCCAAGATTTCATTAAAACTACAAACTGGGAACTCCATACCTAGTTATAGCATATTTGGATATAATTTCATACACCCTGCATGTCTTGTGGAACAGTAAATGTGTAATGGCGTTAACATATCAAATAAAAACTGCTTTATCGCCGTGTTTATTGACGTGGAAATTAAGTGCAAAATGAACAGCATGCTTCAAAATTTGTTGAACGTTTACTTGAAGACGAGAAGAGATATTAAATTCAGGTGAATCTAAAAGAAATGGTCAAACTGTAAAGTAAACCCTTACTTCTATTTACATCCATTTGTGTATGTACTACAATTTAAGTAATAATGATAACATTATCACATCCACGAATAGCCATCAGAGTAACTCTCCAGAATGTACATACACACTGTACTTAATATACTGTTTTCTATTAAGGTTGTTTGTTTTATTTACATCCCGTCCATGTGAGATATCAGTGAAGTACCATATATTTAGACCTAACCTTAGTGTTTACGGCAGTAGCAGTGAGTGTTCTTTAAAATTCTTTAAAAAAAAAAAAAAAAAAAAAATATTAACCTATGCACGATGTTCCAAAGCCTACGCTTACCGTGACACGTGACCTCTGTTATAAATTTATGGTCTTATGACTTTCGCGTTTACTACCGGGCGCTTGGAACAGTTACATGTAATTGTTAAAACGTGCCAGGTTTGATGTGGCACCGGGATCAATAATATAACATCGGCGTACTCCCAAGTCCACCAACAGGTGTGTAGCAACTATGTAAGTCCGTAAGCACATACATTTTGCATATCTATTGAAAATGGAATGAAGATATCAAACAAGAGACCCACAGAGCTTATCGATTATTTGGATATTAGTTGAAATATCACTAGCCTCCAGGGCTATGAAATATATAATGATTGTTCTGTTTAGCATATCTAAGTTCTTTAAAACACAAATACCCCTGAAAGGATCTATACTGACGAAAGACCTGGCATAATAGTATTTCTACATATAGAGTGTATCTGGTCAACTCCTAACATGAGTCAGTGGCACGACAATTACAATACATAAAAAATCTTAATATTATAGTTCACCTACGAATATAGAATGGTATAGATTTTAAACACACGTTATGCTTGTAATTCTAAATCAGGTCTACCAAAAGAAAAAAAAATACGTTTTACGTCAACCATGTGAGTATGTTTTGTGTATAATTTCTTTGTATGCTATTGGTGTTTGTCTTGATGGAAATCCGCTTGACATGGTTCTTGTTGGCACTCCAAGACAGGAGGGAAGCTAGGACTCTGAAATTTCTTGTTTACAATCATGGCATCCTCCAAACATCGTCCATACAAAACAGCTTTAGATTCTGCACAAGCATGTGACGAACAAACCAATGATGGACACTGGCTCATCACTTTTAGCTCAGATATTCCAGAACCTTATAACAAATCTTTAACAAAAGTTTCGCCGGTTTGTGATCCAAAAAGACCTACATGTTATCCTCGGGGAACCGAAATCAACCAAAACGTTGAAGTCTGGCACCCTTCTTGCAGTTGTCAAAAAGTACCATTTAAAATTTCTTCATGAACTTAGAACCCAGTAATTGACAAAATCTGCCTTTAGCCCAATTAGAGTAGAGATGTTGTGTTTGACAGAAACCATGACCTCGATGGCATTCCTGTTGAACATATCTAGTAAGAACTGTCCTATCAGGGTGTGATCATGACCAATGTTCACAGATTCAATATAACCCGAAAATACACACACACACATATACCCACCCACCCAGAGAGAGAGAGAGAGAGAGAGAGAGAGAGAGAGAGAGAGAGAGAGAATTCGGTCTTAAAAATCCACATCTATGTGTTACTCTAGAATTTCAAGTTTTTGACATTTCTCGGCTTCCACAGTGCAGTATTCAAATCTATGGTGGATAACAGTACATGATTTATTCAGTCCTGTCTCTTGATGTTTTAAGGTAAGATAAACATTGTAGAGGTAAAAAAAAAAACAACAACAAAAAAACACATTTATGTTCCTCTAATTTATCCATGTCGTGTGTGTAAAATACCCTCAAACTACAGATGATTGACATGAATGGCTGGTATGTGTTAATCAATTACTTGGAAAACATCGTAACATAATCCGAAGTACTATTATCATGAAACCACAATTAATGAATGAATTTAAAAAAAACAGCTGTCTTTTGTCCTGGATAATGAACCTCCGCAGTAAAGGGTAATGGAAAGGTTACAAAATTACGGAAGCATATTATTGCCAACGGAGGAAGAAAATAAGTATAGTGGTGCATACGAATTTGCACGGTATCATTTTCTTTCCAGTTTGACTGTAACAATCTAATGCAAATGGAGATATCAAAATTTGAGTAATCTTCGTAGTAATTTACAGATGAATTAAAGGACACATCTCGTGTTTTCAAAGTATACAGAATTATATGCATTATGTCTTCCTTATGCTTATAGAAATTAATTGTAATAGTTCGTTCGCTGAAGTATTGCGATAATTAGCCACAATACGGACTTAAATCTAAGCCCCGATTTCAAAAAGCCTAGTTAATTAGATAGGTAGTCACGTGGTACAGTGACGTCATATGCGACCTTCGTCGATCAACTTGTTGTAAAAGTAGTGTTAGATATTTTTAAAAACTCGGGTTTTAGGGGCCTAATTTATTTACCATGGATAACATTTATTTCGATGTCGACAAATTCCCCGAGTCTTATATCTTTTAGCCACCAGTGCATACAAATAGCGACCCAAATGTAGCGAGAAAAGCGAGTATGAAATCTGCATAAATTTGCGAGTAAATAATGTTTACCAGGGATCACTGTCTAAACACAATTTGGTAATGCCATTTCTGTAAACAACTGTAATTAGCGTTGTTGTTTTTCTAAAATAAACAGTGCAATTATTATTAAATTTATTTATGGAGAAGTTAGATAGGCCTAAATTATAATACGATTACGACAACTAGGCCTACTGTCACGGGTGCATTTCGAAAAAAAAAATAATAATAATGATCAAACTTATTGTGAAAATCACAATACTTTTAAATTATTTTATTAAAACAATTTTATTAGGCCTAATCATTATTTTTTGTTATCAACACGTTGTTACTTAGGAAGTGGGAGCGCGGCGTGCTGTTGTTGTTAACACGTATGCGTTCCTTAAAAAAAATGAAAGCATTATAATTCAATTCAAAGTCGGAAAATATAATATTTTATTATTTATAATTGAAAGTTCAATTATTTTTTATCTTAAAATTTCTTTTTTAAAACTACCAGTTGGTAGACACTGCTAGCAAAGTTCTGCCTATATGTTGTTACAAGGTGAAAGTCAGTTGGTGCGAGTGTGTATTGAATTCGAGAGCAGAACGAAAGCATATGCCGTAGGCCTATATGTAACAGTGTGTAGCTTCGATAGAACCATTTTCTCGCAGTTTATCTACGTCTTTGTCCAAGTGCTTGTTTGAAAAAGTACAGGGACAAATTCTACTGGGGGGTTTTATGGCAAAGTCGTTGTGCCGACAAAAAATATTCACGTCTTGTCCCTCATACCTTCCTTCGAAAATTGGAAAAAACACAGTCCAAATCCTCTCTACTGACAGCAAGTACACCCTTAAACGGCACAAAACACCCTAATGCAGTGTTATTTACAAGCTGTTAATGTGATAATTGTTTGTTTGTCAATTAAATCTAATCTGTTTATGAAATGGCTATCAACTGTTTTCAAATATTCTCGCTCGAGGTCACATATGACGTCACAGATAATGGCGCGTAAAATATCGAAGAAAATATGCATATCGCAAGATTTGAATTTCATCGCTTTCAAACTCGAAAACTACGCAAACTGTTTCATTTAAAACACATGTAAAGTTGTTTTAGGCATGAAATGAATTAATTTTGCTGAAAAAATTAAAAAGTTTAAAAACATGCGATGTGTCCTTTAAATTAATAAAAAATAAGAACATATACATGTATGTTTGGTGACAACGGATATGTTAAACGCGTATGTAAATATATATACAAAGTTAATTTAATATGCAGTATTCCCTAGCAAACTTTCACACCCCTGAACATCTTTACTGTTTGCTAACCACAAACGAAGTCTAATTTGCTGGATGTATTTAGAAATATCGCGTAATTGACCCCTTCATCTCTTTACGGGAGAGATTCAGATCCATGCAGCGCCGTTTTAAACTTTTTGATTGTGAAGGACTGCTGAACCATTGTTTAAATGCATTTTAATCATCATTTCAGAATAGCTCATTTACGTTGCTTTCTACAATAAACAACATTAAAAATTTCCATTTGCATAGTACATGTCGAATATAAAAGGGGTGCATTGTATAGATTCAATTAAATCTAAATGAAATAACAAACTAAACACCATATCTTAGGCGGCTATGCTGTAAACGATTAATGCCACGAGACTGTCCGCGGATCACCATGTGCTTCGTGCCCTCAAAATATTGTAAATGTTATTGAATTGACAACTTTATCCGCAAATGTGCACCAGATTGGCGTAATCAATCCTATATTCGGAATGATCTTCTTGGGCTGTGTATGTTTAAGACGTTTTTTCAATTTCCTATGGGGGTTCGGGTTAGAATAGGTCCTCAGTGCCCTTTGCTTGTCGTAAGAGGCGACTAAATGCGGCGGTCCTTCGGATGAGACATCAAAAACCGAGGCCCCGTGCAACAGCAGGTATGGCACGATAAAGATCCCTTCCTGCACAAAGACCGTAAGCTCCGAGCATACATGTAAGCCTAAATTTGTTTGACCTGCAAATAATCATCGTGTTCCAACTTCACAGTACGCCCGAATCCTTTCTGTACTTCGCATGGAAACTATGCCGGACGACAATATGTACCGTCACACTTTCAACATTGACAAATTCCTAAACCTTCTATTTATAGTAAGATTTTAATTTTACAAATTCCTAAACCTCCTAATTATTATAAGATTTTAATTTGACAAATTCCTAAACCTTCTATTTATAATAAGATTTTAATTTGACAAATTCCTAAACCTTCTATTTATAGTTAAGATTTTAATTTGACAAATTCTTAAACCTCCTAATTATTGTAAGATTTTAATTTGACAAATTTCTAAACCTCCTAATTATTGTAAGATTTTAATTTGACAAATTCCTAAAACCTCCTAATTGTTGTAAGATTTTAATTTGACAAATTCCTAAACCTACTATTTATATTAAGATTTTAATTTGACAAATTTCTAAACCTCCTAATTATTGTAAGATTTTAATTTGACAAATTCCTAAAACCTCCTAATTGTTGTAAGATTTTAATTTGACAAATTCCTAAACCTTCTATTTATATTAAGATTTTAATTTGACAAATTCCTAAACCTTCTAATTATTGTAAGATTTTAATTTGACAAATTCCTAAACCTTCTATTCATTGTAAGATTTTAATTTGACAAATTCCTAAACCTTCTATTTATAATTAAGATTTTAATTTGACAAATTCCTAAACCTGCTATTTATTGTGTGATTTTAATTTTAGGGTTTGGTACGTATCACCACGTAGTTTTCCATTTCATGAAATCAACATGAAGGTTATTGAAAGGAGGTAAGTTTTCTTTGTTAAATTCATACATTTAAAATATCTCTTGTGATAATGATTGATTGTATATTGTTTAATGTCCCTCTCGAGAACTTTACACTCATATGGATACTCATACATGTACCATTGCCGGTGAAAAGTTGCAAAATTTAGGTCTATGCTCGGCGCTTACGGCCTTTGAGCAGGGAGGGATCTTTATCGTGGCACACCTGCTGTGACACGGGACCTCGGTTTTCGCAGTCTCATCCGAAGGACCGCCCCATTTAATCGCCTCTTACGACAAACAAGGGGTACTGACGACCTATTCTAACACGGATCCCCACGGGAGGGGTACTGAGGACCTATTCTAACCCGGATCCCCACGGGAGGGGTACTGAGGGCCTATTCTAACCCGGATCCCCACGGGAGGGGTACTGAGGACCTATTCTAACCCGGATCCCCACGGGAGGGGTACTGAAAACCTATTCTAACCCGGATTTCCACGGGATCTTGTGATAATGATACGATGCTATCTATATGACTGTATTTTCTCATTTTATATCGAAGTACACCCGCCATTATCCATTATCTGAACAATATGATCATAACGTGTATTTCTCATGGACAGATATATGATAGAATGGTTTCAGTTTGAAATGGAACATTCTTTTTCTTTTAAACTCTATAACATCTAGACCGTGTTTGCAGGGGATCTTACTTTGTGTCATTAGCTTAATTCACAGTATTAAAGATTAGTATTTTTCACTAGATGATCTACATAGTCTGGAACCCGACTCTTGACCAGAACACGAAATTATAGTTTCGGTAGATGACCCAACCCTTCATAACTAGAACTCTATGTTAGATGCTCAGTCTAACTCTTTGGTGTTCAGTATTTTATAGAAAGAATCTTAAAGAAATATTTCATATTCCTTATATGAACCACAGAGCCCCGCCCTGACATTAAAGTCCTTGACCCAGGGATTACTACATGTATGTCCCAACTATGGGAGACTCTTTGGCACATATTGAAAATGCATTTTGATTCCTTTCTTTAATTAGAAATATTCGTTTTGACTCCACCGAAGTCCCTACCATTCAAGTTTCCCCAGATCCCATTTAAACGTTACACTTATTGTAAACAAGAAAGAGTAACGTCTACGACCCACATGTTTTACATGCATGTATTGTGTATATTTAGTATCACTTACGAGTATGACCAGAATCCATCGTAACTTGCCAGTATTTTTGAAGTAAATCATTGTCTAAATTATTGTTTTCAAATAAAGTTTGCCTGAATTAAATTTTTGTTGCACTTTAATTCTTTTTCCATATTGCGTTGAGTGTTTTTTTTTCTGTAATCAAAATAACTAATTTTTTCAGTGTGGGATGTATTTATATCTAATCAAACTCATCGCATCATGTTCAATATTCGAAATACTTCCGCCAAAATTATCATTTGATTGTGATGATGATGATTCTGATGATGGACATGATAATGTTGATGCGGCTTAGTCAAGTACATATAGGGGCCTACATAGATTCTAGGATTTCCTTGAGAATTGTGAAATGACCTGTAGCTAGGTTTGATAAGAACATACAGTATATGCATCCCTCATACGGATTTTACACAGGTTATTCAGAATTTTGCGATTCCGAAATTATTCTACACAAACTACAGCTGCGTTCTCCAACGAATCCCCGGGAGTGAAACCATTTGAAAAAGTTCCCGGAGCCACAGGAAAATTTGCATTACCTGTTGTTGGTAATTTTCTTTTGGGGAAGTCTTTAGGTACGTATTCTGAGTTGAAACATTTCGAATTCTTATGATGTAAATACAACTGAAATATTATCAATACTGTGATTTGGAGATCAAAAAGTACATTGTAAAGACTAGACAATCAAGACCCCCATCTCCAATATCGACAGTGCCTGGATTTTGGACCTCCTGATAAATTTTGCATCTTCCCCTTCCAGATACTAGGACCAATCATTCTTGATGTTTGTAGAAAACGCGTATAGTTTTATACAATGTATGTAATACTGATAACAAAAGACCCCCCCCCCCCCCCCCACACACACACAAATAAAAAAGAAAACCAAATGGAGGCACCTTGGAGAAAGTAACTCTCGTAATCACCGCATAGTTTAATTCTTTATCAATATGAATACAACGTAATAAGTAATTATTAATGATAATCATTAATAACTAAATTCTTATACATGTTTGATATTTGAATAGACAATCTTCGATTTGATTCTTATAGTCATGCGCTCTTATAGGTTGCTTTCCAGATTATGATTTGAGAAAGTATTTAACCGGTCTCCAAAAGACATATGGTGATATTGTGAAAATAAAATCGACACGTTTCAAATGGACAGTGCTTCTTTTTCACCCGGATTTCGCAAAAGAGGCTCTAGAAATAAAGTTGAAATACCCGTACCGCCCTGTTGTGGATATCGTGGCTGTATACAGTGAAAAGAAAAATCTGGGCCAAAATCTGGTAACATTGTAAGTATGACATGTGTATGGCGGATCATTAAACCTGTACATGCATCAATATCAATAGTCTGTTAACAATGCCTCCAGATATTTTCATGAAAAATTGATGATAGCTTTTATTAAATGTGTTAAAATTTGGATGGAGTTTGTCTGTTGGATGAAATTATTTAATCAATTCATGCATTTTTATAACGAAGATATTAAAGTATTTTACCAACATTATCAGAGACATTTCATTTGTTTTACTTGTTCCAAGTGTAAACGGTTTTCCACTGTAACAGTATATATAGATAAAGATGCATATGTATGTATGATGTGTTAAGTTTGAGATAAATACAATTTACAAAAAAAACACTATGAAACATAAAATCATCCATCATTCCATTACAAAATATATGGATAGTCTCATCCAAATATTGAATATTACTATAGATTAAAGGCATTTAAAAAAAAGTTTAATTACATTGTATGTATATTAGTGAGTACGTGAAGGCAGTGAGAGGAGCAAATATCTTTAATAAACGTTATTGAAATTTACAACACATATACACTGCTATCCAGTGAAGTACAAAGAAAATACAGGTATAAAATGCTTATGACTGGATTCTTAATCATCTTTTATTTCTAAGAAATGGCGAAGACTGGGCTAAGCTTCGTAAGCCAACCCAGGAGTTGATTCTGAGGCCCGTTGCTGTAGCAACATACGTGGGCACCCTGTCAAGTGTAGCAGACGACTTTGTAGACAAATACAAAAATGGCGGAACAATTGACAACCTCAGAGAAGCTCTTTCCAATTACGCCTCTGAAAGTAATTCTAAATTATCTATGGATTTCAATTAGTTAAAATGTTAGGTAAAATACTACAAATGATAGCTCATGTCAATGTCTGCTGACTACAAATAATAGCTCATGTCAATGTCTGCTGAGTATCATGTTGACAGTCTGAACGAAATTGATAACCCTTTTTTCCAGGTGTGGGCATGCTATGCTTCAATCGACGTCTTGGATGCCTGGATAAGGAGCCCATAATCAACATCCAGTTATTAGACGACGTTCTGGAGGTCATGGAACAAGACTTGAAGAGTATAAGTGGAGTTAAATTGTATCGTTTCTTTCCGACACCATCATACAGAAAATTTGAGAAAGGAGCAGATCATGTTTGTAGGTAAGGATATTGAATCAAGCGTTACTGTAACCCGAATTATAAGAAATGGGAAATTTTCTGAATTTTGGGCATTGTTACACAAGATACCGGAACAAATTGTATTTATCTTCTGTAGACCATGCTCGTGTGTAGATGTACCTACTATTAGTCATTTGAGGTCTTCCAATAGAGATACATCCAGTGGCGGATCCAGGAGTTTCATAACGGGTTGGGGGGGGGGCGCAGTAAAAGGTTGGGGTTGCCTTGAAGCTTTGCACTGATGGGGGTGCAGGGGGCGAAGCCCCGGAAGCTAACGAAATTGAAAAAATAAGAGAGTGGGTTCTTTTTCACTTAGATAATGAACATATAACGTCTACATACGTATATTTTTGCTCTTTTGTGGGCGTTTGTAATTTTAAACGGGGGAGGGGGGCGCCTGGGGCGCCGGCGCTGGATCCGCCTTTGACATCCCAGAAGCTACTGAAAGGCAACATATGAGTCTTGTCAACATTGTTTTGATGATGAAAATTGGACCTTTCCCAACCCAATCAGATCAGCACTTCCCATTTTAGGAGGTCAATCGATCTACTAGCTCTTGATAAAAGATGTTGTATGTTATACTTTTAAGAACATTGCATGTAATTAAGATTTTACTGTGATATAACAGCTGTCAAAAATCATGAAACAGATTTGAAATGAAATATTTGTGTCTGCCCTCTATCCATTTAACTTGCAAGAAGCTTCATATTCATGTATACAGACAAACCAACATACGTGATTTACGAGCTTACGTATAGCTCATCTATTAGACCTGCATGTCTTCACAGTGTGCATGGACCACTCCATGTAGAGGTTCAAATCGCAGCAGTGTTGAGGTTACCCGAACTTTAAAGAAGTTATTGAAAATGACACTTAAAAAATGTCGTTCAAATCCATGTCGCTACACAAGTTAGACGGAATTAGATATATTAGATATGCCAGAAAGGACCCCTCTTTTTATCGTCACATGATCATAAAAGTCATGTGACTCCATAATCGTTCGGAGCAAGTGGAAGATTCCATAAATGATAGCCTATATAAAGTAGTTAGGGAGATAAAGTGTAAGATGTTTGGGTTGGTTGGTTGGTTGGATATTGTTTTAACGCCCCGCTTGAGGATTTTTCACTCATATGGAGATGTCACCAGTGAAGGGCTGCAAAATTTAGGCCTATGCTCGGCACTTAAGTCTTTGATCAGGGAGGATATTTATCGTGCCACACCTGCTCTGACACGGGGCCCCGGATTTTGCGGTCTTATCCGAAGGACAGCCCCATTTAGTAATTTCTTACGACAAACAACGGGTACTGAGGACCTACTCTAACCCGGGTTCCCTCGGAAAAAATATAATAATTCCTAGCATCGTTAATATTAATAAAAAGTATCGATCATCCTTCGAATTTGGGGCGATTTCAAAATTTACTATATGATATCAAAATTACCATAGAGCATACTATATATAAAAATTGAAGAAAAATCATTATTTACACATAAACAACTTGATGCTAGATAGCGGTAGTAAATATCATGATATTTTCCGCGCGATGCAACTGTAGACCTACATGTATTCGCCGTGACCTACTTTTTATTATGACGTCAAATAGTGGGAAGTAAACTGAGGTACATTTATGCACAACACTGATTATTCTCGGAATCCTTGATGGAAAATAAAATGTGCTTGATTACGCGTGAATACATACATGCGCATTCTGTAAAATTACATGAATTAGATTGTAATGTGACATGAATACATTATCAATTGTTTCACATGTACCAGTTGAACCATTAATTGATGAAATATTCCAACCTACATGCATACACATATGTAGATCTGTGAATGTGCAAACAAAACGTAAACACAGAAATTAACAGATATACCATATTAGTCGTGTTCTGATGGACTGATTATTGCTGACCTCTGGTCACTAGAACGTGAACATCGATGTGATTGTATTATATCCTTCTGGAACGAATTGCATACACATGGGGAATCATATCGGATCTAAATAGGAATTAGATTGTAATAATCCCCCTTTTAGTGTCAAACATTTGGTATTGGAACTCTTCAATGATTAGCGGAGGTAAATACTGTTCTGTGAGAGTGATTGATTGATTGAATATTGTTTAATGTCCCTCTCGAGAATATTTCACTCATATGGAGACGTCACCACTGCCGGTGAAGGGCTGCAAAATTTCGGTCTATGCTCGGCGCTTATGGCCTTTGAGCAGGGAGGGATCTTTATCGTAGCACACCTGCTGTGACACGGGACCTCGGTTTTTGCGGTCGCATCCGAAGGACCTGCCCATTTAATCGCCTTCTACGACAAGCAAGGGGTACTGAGGACCTATTCTAACCCGGATCCCCACGGTATAAAGTGCTATTGTGGAATCAGTTCAACTATGATAAAGTTAACGTTGTGTTTTTTTAGCATTTGCCACGCTGAGATAAAAGTTGCACTGGAAAAGCTAGAAAATGCGAAAAACGAAGGGAAGTTGGAAGAATACCTCCAACAGCCGAATTTGCTCAATTCATTATTAAGTCACCCAGAAATGACGCAAAAGATGGTTGATAGAACTCTGATGGATCTATTTTTTGCTGGAGTTGATTCAGTAAGTGAACAAAATATGGTACAGTTGATTGATTATAATATGAAAAAAGAATACATTGTTAGCAGTTATTAATATGATACAACCTATCACTGGGTAAAATGCTGTCTTACGTGTTTCATATCGATTGTTAGGCCGTTCTTGGCACACTGACTACGGATAACTCCGAGATAAAGTGCTCACGGCGGGTGTGACCGGTCGACAGGGGATGCTTACTCCTCCTAGCCACCTGATCGCACTTCTAATATATCCAAGGGTTCGTGTTTGCCCAACTCTCTATTTTGTATTGCTTATAGGAGTTACGAGATTGATCACTCTTCGTTATCTTCACCTTTCATATCTGTTTCTGTTTGTTTGCGAACTTAGTGTATTTGAATTTTAATACACTCTTTCGGTTTCAAAACATTTTCTTCAATATCATTCATTGAACCAAATCGATGAATATTGATTTCTTTTCAAACACGAAAAGAAGAGTATTTCAGTGGGATATAATTATGCTGTTTGCAGACTTCAAATGCTTTAACATTTTTGTGGTTCGAACTGGCAAAGAATCCTGACAAGCAAGAAAAACTCCATCAGGAAATCATGACAGTGTGCGGGAAAAATGACGTCACAAAAGAGGCGCTGGCAAAAATGTCCTACCTGAAAGCCTGTGTCAGAGAAGCGATGAGGTGAGCGTAAACATGAATTAAGGTAATTTATATTATATACGATTTGTTTCGCATGGTACCTGATATATTTGGCATTGGGACATATTTCACATGTGTTCGCTGTCTATTCAATGAAAATTGAAGATAACGAACAGTGATAATCTAAGGATCACCTGTTGACCGGTCACATTTACTGTGACCCCTATATATTGATCAGGTAAACAGAGAAATGCGTAGTCAAAATAAGTATGTAAACAACGGTTTAACAATTGGAATAAAACACTTCAAACAACATTTAACCTAATGCCAGCTGTATTTGTAAATCATACCGTTATAACGACCATAGAATTTGTGAAATGCTGACATTAAACGAGACTGTTGAAACCCCTGTAAAAAAACTACCTCGATTTAAAACCTGATTACATGTATGTGCAGAAGATGCTCGAGTGTATCGAATCAGTTGAGCTTCATAAACACCATGTACAGGTGATAACTGGAATATTGCGTCATAAATATGGGAAGTTGACAATAGAGAAGCTGAAGTCAACTCAACTTTCTAACAAACGGGATGTTTGTTAGAAAGTTGAGTTGTTAATTTGCTATCACCATTTATGTTCAAGTAGAAATATGTTAATATGACATGAATGCCCCTCCCAATGTGACATTTGTAATGCAAGAGGCCCATGAGTCACCTTGGCCCATATATAAACAATTCCCCATATATTTGCATGTAAAATTTTGATCCCTTATTGTGGCCCCAACCTACCCCGTAGACCATGCTTTTTACAAACATGATCTGCACTATGTCAGAAAGATGTCATGTAAATTTGAACTTCTCCGGACTAGTGGTTATTGAGAAGAAAATTTAGAAGGACTTTCCTATATATTTGCCTGTAAAAACTTTGATTCCTTATTGTGACTTCACTCTACTCCCAGGGACCACAAAGTTAACAAACTTGAATTTGCACAATGTTAGGAAGCTTTCATGTAAATTTGAACTTTTCTGGCCCAGTGGTTTTTGAGAAGATTTTAAATGACCCCACCCTATTGTTGCATTTTTAAAGTTATCTCCCGTTTGAAGGGGACATAACCCTTCATTTAAACAAACGTGAATCCCCTTCACCCTAGGATAATTTATACCAAGTTTGATTGAAATTAACCTGCTGGTTCTGGAGAAAGAGAATTTAAAAAAATGTGTATTTTCACTATTTCGCTATCATTTCCCCTTGGAGAAGGACAATGCCCCTCATTTGAACAAACTTGAATTCCCTTCATCCAAGGATGTTGTGTGTGTCAAGTGTAGTTGAAATTGGCCGGATGGTTTTAAAGAAGATGGTGAAAATGTGAAAAGTTTACAACAACGGAAAGTTTTGATCAGGAATGCTCACATTATTGAGCCTTTGGCTCAGGTGAGCTAAACCAAAACCCACGGAATAATGGTATCCTCTCATGGCCTGATATTCTGCACCATTTACAATGGAAAATAGGTTGAAATTTTTCATTTCGTTGAAAAAAATTAAATACTGAACCCTTTTTTCTGTAAAGAAAATTATGCAGATTAAGGATGACCATAGGTGCAACTGAAGGGGATATATCTTCTTCGTGTAAAAAGCTTCATAGCTTTTCATTGGAGAGGGAAAGTTGCTGCACACTTTTTCATTCACCTTATCATTAATTAGAAGTGAAATACTGCGCTTTCACAATAGGGAATTCACATTGTTGTGTTAGTATCAGGGTTTAAACCTTTAGTGAACTTAGTCTGGTGTGGTGCTAGCCTTTATACAGGTAAATTTGAATTATGTTTAAGTCATATCACAAATGTATACAATGTAAAGAAAACCTTTGAAACACTCTTGTCTATTGTTATTAACTCTAAAAGCTTTAATACAGTTAAATCTCAGTTGTTTACAAGTCATAGCCCACATAGATAAAAAGGAAAACCTTTCTAATACCCCCCTCCTCAATCTAATGCATAATTTCTACTTAAAAAGTCACCCTTTTTCAAAATGTTTTTATCTTTACACTAAAAATGAAGTATCACCATTTCATTTCACTCTGAGTATTATTCAAATTTACCAAAACTAAAAAAAAATTGCTATAAAGATAAATAGCAATTTTGCATTCGTTAAATGTTGCCTAGTTATCAATAAAAATGTTATAATTATTTAAAATTACTTTAAACAAAAGAAAAAATATTATACTCGCATGAAATGCTGATCCTCATTTACATACATGGATATCATAAACTGACATGACAAACAACAATCTAATTATTTGATTTGAAAATCCGCTCCTCTAGTATAGGCCCTGGCCATATTCAGAAAGGGACTAAACAAAAACTGTCTTCATTAATTGCTTTGAAACTGAGCTAAACACCAAAATAGGAAATAATGAGGTCAAGGTCACAGGGAAGGTCAATGTCACAGGGAAGGTCAATGTCACAGGGAAGGTCAAGGTCTTTATTAATGCCACAATTGAATAGCTACCATTAATATGTATCAGTGTAAGAGTTTTTATAAAAATATTGTATATACACTGTAGTTGCTTTGAAACTGAGCTAAACACCAAATATGAAAAAGTGAGGTCAAGATCAAAGGAAAGGTCAAGGTACAAATATTGATGCAGTTGAATAAATGATACTAATATGTATCAACATGTAAGATGTGATGGAAATATCGTGAATGATTTCTTTGAAATTAAGCTAAAGACAGAGCTAAACGCAAAGTGTGACGGAAAGACAGACAGAGGGACAGAAGGACGGGAGACGGACATGACAAACACTATATGTCCCAGCCATATTCACGATGGGGCAAAATAAATATCCAAATTTGAAGCATGTTTTGAAGACCGTGGCGTCGTTTATTTCGAGTTCACTGGAATATATCGAATCAACATATGAATGAAAATGATCATTACTAATAGATTAAACGTCGAGTTGAAGCCTCCAGCAAGATATTTTTTTCTCATACTAAATTAAGAGATAGGAGTGGCTAAAAATCACCAGAAACCAAGAAATATAAAAGTTAAATTATGGTGTCCACTCCGAATTCCTTGGTTAAATTCTAGATGTGACAAACACATTCAACGATATCTTGAATGGTATGACCATTAATTCAATCATATGCTGTGTTATAATTTTGAATGGTATCAAGCTGGATTCTATCTAGTGTGTCGACATTCAATGCACTAAAATATGTTCAGTTTGGAATAACACTAGCATAAACTGGAAGCATCAAGCATACGAACATTGTCAGTGTTATTTTCACTTTATCTATAATGTCCATTCTGTTCTAATGATGCAGGAAGCAGTTTTTTATTCAATACTGATAACATTTATTGATATTAATATTAACACTACTTGCACAGATTGAATCTAGTCAGAAAAGATTCAGAAGCAACGAGTCTTTATATAAAATGCTCTACTGATATATAAAATAAGTGATTGTACCTAAATAACTATTGACGAAATCAAATTAACAGATTGATTAAGGGAATTTAAACTGACCCCACTGATTCATCCTGCATGAATATATGCAAATTTCTTGATTATCATGTTCCAGATTGTTAGGAGACTGAATGATAATAAATTTCCTTTATTGATATATGACAGGATTTATGTCCCTACGTCACCGGGAATGTACCGCTGTCTGGACCATGATGTGGTCATTGGGGGATATCACATTCCTGCGAAGGTGAGGGGAACACACCGTCACTCTGTAGACAAATGTAAAGACGTATTCATTTTCTCGTATATTTCATATTACGAAAAAAGACCACTGCTCATATTTTCACTGTTATGTTATGCAGACAGAAATTATTCCCTGCCTACAGAATATGTGCGAAGACCCTCGATTCTTCAAAAGCCCAGAACGCTTTCTTCCTGAGCGTTTTGTACGGAATGATAAATCCTTGAGTGACGAATACAAAAACACGAATCCTTTTGCCACCCTTCCATTTGGTTTTGGCCCTAGAAGTTGTGTTGGACAACGATTTGCAGAAACAGAGATGTATGTCATCACAGCAAAGGTATGATCGGTCTTCAGCTGCACAATCATGAAAATATATTAATTGATTAGATGTATCTAATTAATACTATTACCGCATATAAAGATTCTTATGCTTGCAAAAAGAGCGATAAACACAACTACAATTAAGGTTGATCGATCCTCATGTGATGTCATAAGTTTTTGCAAAATCTTTATCTAATTAAATTTTGCGCATGATTGAAATATATCTTTCAGAGGAATTTTTTTCACTGAATAAGATAAAAAATTTGGTAAACTTTTGATGCCGAAAAAGTTTTTATTTTCCATAAAAAAATAGTTATTTATAATTTTAAAAATGTTGTCAAGGGCAATAACTTCTATGCTGGAATTTCTTCAACTGCATGTCTATGACACAATGATTTCCCTAATATCCACAATTAATTTTTATATATCTATGAATTATCAATTTTCTTACACTGTTGAAATTTCAAAAAATTCAATTCAACAAGTTTTTATTAATTTTCATCATGATGTTTAACTGAAATGTGTGATTTTTTTTATGTTGATATATACTTCTGTTTTTGTATGTCTGACATCTTTAAAAGGGTGGCAACATACACATTTTCTATGGTTATTGATTAGACTAAACTATATTTAATGGAAAGTAATACAACCATTAATATTGATACATGTAAGTCACATGAGGATCGACCCACCTTAAATTATGAAATGGATAGATTTATAGCTATTTATATGGGTAATTATTCAACTATATCAGCAAGCCATGTCCCGAGAATATTTGACCAAATATGCATTGATTACTGGCAACTGTTTAGACATTATTGTTGTTAAATGGCAAAATATGTTAATATATCAATCTTTTTTTCATATAAATCAATAACATTAAAACCTATGAATTTTCAACACTATACACGGCCATTCCTCACGATCAATTAAAGACTAGACTTTTTGACATCATATATAGAGAGTTGCGTCTTCAACAAAAATGGAAAACGGAAATATTCATATCTAGTGATCAGTCATTCAAAAACTTACTTTGTTAAACACCACTCTGATTCCACGCACAAGTACTCTGAAGTTGAAATAAAAAATATGCTGGAGTTCCTCATTGTCAATATCTTCGTGGTCTTTGGTGATCAGGTCTTCCAACAGTCTGTTGGAATTCCCATCGGCACGAATTCTGCTCCTTTGTTAGCTGACCTGTTTCTATATTCATATGAATCAGAATTTATTCAAAAACTTCTACGTGAGAAGAAAAAATCCCTCACTGTGGCCTTCAATTCGACATTTAGATATATCGATGACGTTTTGTCTATTAACAATAATGACTTTCATTCATATGTCGATTTGATATATCCCTGTGTGCTCGAAATGAAGGACACCACAGAATCGTCCACTTCTGCTTCATACTTAGATATTTTATTAAAAGTAGACATTAACGGCAAACTGACAACTCAACTGTATGACAAACGGGATGATTTCAGCTTCTCCATCGTCAATTTCCCATACTTGTGTAGCAATATTCCATTATCACCTACATATGGTGTTTATATATCTCAACTGATTCGATATGCAAGAGCTTGTTCTGCGTATAGTCAGTTTTTAAATCGAGGTAAGCTACTGATAAACAAGTTCATGGTACAGGGATTTCAACAGTCGCGATTGAAGTCAGCATTTCGCAAATTCTATTGTTGTTATAACGATCTAGTTCGTCAATACAACCTACCATTGGGTCAAATGCTCTCTGACGTGTTTCATACCCATTGTTAAGCCGTTCTTGGCACACTGATTTTGACTGCGGATAACTCCGTTTACCTGATCAGGATATAGGGTTCACGGCGGGTGTGACCGGTCGACAGGGAATGCTTACTTCTCCTAGGCACCTGATCCCACCTCTGGTGTGTCCATGGGTCCGTGTTTGCCCAACTATCTATTTTGAATTGCTTGTAGGAGTTATGAGATTGATCACTGTTCGTCATCTTCACCTTTCATATAAGATATATTTTTCAGCTCTCTTTTCCACTGAATCAAGTTTTTTCCAACTGTTTTTCCTTATATGCATAAAAGGAAACGAGGATTTGTCCGAAAGAGATGAAAGAGGTAAAAGGAGAGCTGGAGGAAGAACGAGAGACACAAGAGAATAATATAAAAAACTAATATCACGAGCGGTCGACCGAATGAACACGTTTACCAAATCTCCAACAGAAACAACAGCAAGGAGGCTAGATACCACTACAATAGAGAAAAATCTGGAAATGATAGAACAAAAGCATATAGGGAAATAGAGCAAGTGGAAATAAAACTTTAGTGGAAAGAATAGCTGAAAAGCATATAAAAGGTTTGCAAAGAAAGGAAAAGCATACTGTACGAAATAGTAAAAAATATTCCTAGATAGACAGCTGATCAGCTTTTAGAGGTATAAGATGTAACAGAAGAATTCAGATGTCATCTTGTATTTCACCACATTGCAGTAGATTGCATAAAAGAAAAGTACAGGAATTTAAAAAAGCAGAAAAATCCCAGAAATTATAACAAACGTATTATAATTAAAACTTATTTGGAAGTTCCGCTTAAAAATATTTTTGCAAACAAATTAGCATTTGATCGATGAAGGAAGGCAGAGGAAGGAACTCATTGTAGAAGAAAAGTGGAGCGAAATTGCCGTGTAGAACAGCAAAAGCGTGAATAAAGTTTTGCAGTGAGAGGATAATAATTGTACGACAGCAGACTTCATCACGCCACAAAATCAAAAGAGGTATCTAAATGACAATTTGATGAATTTACATGTTAAGTATAGTAACAAGAATGCCCACAATTCCCTATCACACTGATAAAAGATAAAATATACAGTACCTGATAGACAAACTCAAGGTCCTGAAAATTTTGTCTAAACAAGATGTTAACATTCTCACCCCAAAAGCTGCAGTGAGGACTACAAAAATGCATGCACAAAGAATGTGAACCATATATGCAGTTAACGGTTCCATTTAAAGATAACAATGGCGGTTTACAAGTACGTGAAACATGAAAATATTGAACAAGACGACGCGTAGAGGGGATACAGAAAGGAGATAATGTAGATAAAAATATGTCAACAGTATCAATGACTGCCAAAAGAAGAAAGTGGTTCAGTTATGCTGTTGCGTCAAGACTTTAATGAAAGCATGCCAAAAATATGCCGTTATATAATAATACACGCAACATTATTAAACTCTCGTACGACTCGGGGAAATATCTAAAAGACGACGAGGCGTAATTCAAATGGACTTTTCCGAAATTCATAATGCGAGTACGATAAAAAAATAAGGATGTCCGCTTTGGAACTCGCCAGATTCATGTCGCACGTAGCACTGGCATTGATGTGATGTTTTCGTTTTGTACCATGTCGAATAACAAGCACGGTCCTACTGTAATCTGAACGCATGTGCAAAAGAACACCTAGGTTGACACCGTGCACATCAGAAGCGAATGACTAATCACGCAGTATTGACGTAGACAGAACTTTTATCAAAGTAATTTTTATCTCGAAAGTGGATTCAGGGTCGTGGAAATTGTTGGATGCCGGCTATGGCAAAGGACCAGTTGAGGGTATAGGAGAGGCAATGAAAAAGGCTATACATTCCTTTGTTTCAACTATAGGAAACATAGTAGATGCTAAGTCCATGTAACTTGTAAAGGAAAACGATGCCAAGATGTTTAAAAAACATATACCAATGGATTTACCGGCAATTCAATGAACTATGAAATTAAATCAGGCATGTGAACAGAACTGAAATAATGTATGCTGAGATTGGGGAGGTGAACTCTTATCTGACTCGTTTGATTATCTGGTAAAGATATATGAACACACAAATATCCTAGCATTCAACTCAAAGGATTCCTTAAAGTTCTTTAATATAAGGTGAAGATAACGAAGAGTGTTCAATCTCATAAACTCCTATAATGAATGTAAAATAAAGAGTTGGGCAAATACGGACCCCTGTACACACCAGATGTGGGATCAGGTGCCTAGGAGGATTAAGTATCCCACGTTGACTGGTCACATCCGCCGTGAGCCCTATGTCTTGATCAGATAAACGGAGTAATCCGTAGTCAGTATGCCAAGATCGGTATGAAACACGTCAGACAGCATTTGACCCAATGATAGGTTGTATTGGCAAACTAAATCGTAATAACGACCATATAATTTGCGAAATGCTGACTTTAAAAGAGACTGAGAACAGAAGAAATGTCTCTAGATCTGATTGCTGTGTATCAGAATTAAGATTCATGAACAGTTGAACACACAAAACAAGACATTTATTTCTGGAACGGTTTATTGAGTACAATTTACAGTATGTACAATCAGGTTCAGATTATCAGACTTGAAGGCTAAGGATTCTGAGCTGTTTTTGCTCAGACCAAACATGTAACTGTTTTAATATAAGAACGTTTGCTTTCGAAGGAGCATCAACAACAGTGGAATCATGAAGGGTGGAATCATCTGAGAAACAACATGAAGTTGTACCATGTCTAAACGAGAGTGAACTGGGAAAATAGTGTGTTGCACGTTATGATAGGATGCTGCAAAATGTACATGAAACTGCATGACGTAGAAGTTTAGAATCAGCATAAAATTGATCGTAACCTATATTTTGGCCAATGATTGAGGATCTGCTCTTGTATATAATTTTGTTTATTGTTTGACCAGCGAGTGTCAGATCCAGACATTTTCAGCTATCCAAGTCAGAATGTTGCGCAGGCGTTGAATCTGTTATCCTGACACTGTTTTAACCAATATCAAACTTAATTTTTACGACATGTAGTTGTATGGTTGTTCTTCTGAGTTTGTTCATGATTTCACTGTTTGTTTAACAGTAACTTTCATTATCGTCTCTTTAAATGTTCCTATTAAACAGTGTTTTACATTGTTGCATTTAGCTGATAAAATCATTGAACGTGTTTGTTTGAGCCCTATCATTATAATGTCTATTATGACATTACCACATCATGATATAATTGCCACAACACAATATCACCACCACAATGATCATGAATAACTTCAGAGTCTTATACGTTACAAATGCGTAAAATGTCAAAATAAAACACATACAAATGTATCTCACCTCTATGTAACTACGTTAACATGAAATTCAGCACAGCGTGACTCTTTTTTGGTTAAAGAAATGTTATAGATAATCATCCATAAAACGAAAGTTATTAAATACGATCCGGATCAATGGAAAGAAATCATTTTACCATACTACAGTCTATGGTGTAACATACCATTGAACTTTATCCATGTGAATCAGCAATTTACATTGTTTAAAGTTACTCAATAGTTATAAAGCCATAAAATTGTTGCGGTAATGACTTCAACTTTCTTGCCTCATACAAAGATGCCTTAATTATGAAATCGCAAAGTTGCGTCCCTGCTGAAACTTAGTCACAGGTGAATATATATTTACGTCCCTGCTGAAACTTAGTCATTTATATATATATTCAAATCAGCGGTAATTAGAAGTCTGAATGTGTAATCAATTTTTAAGATTACAGAACAGTCAATTGCTGGTCAAGTTGCAGAATTACCCATGTATTTCTTGACAAAAATTCCATCTGTACATTCATGTTGATAATTTCTTATTTCGTTATAGTTTTTTCAGCATTTTGAAGCCAGACTTCCACCGGGGACAAATCACAACATGGAATACAGATATCGTACATTTGCAACTCCAAAACATGCTGTTAGTTTGGTGATCAAACCAAGGACAGAGACGAAATGATTTTATCCTTAAAACAAACGGCAAGCTTCTTTTTCGTGGGAGAGATTTTTTATATTCTTTAAGTTTATATCATGTTTTTCTAATACCCTTGAATTAGTGAGTAGCACTTTTCGTGGATTTTCCAGATGTTACAGTTCAGTCGGAATGTGGATACGTTTCTCTTTATTGAAATGGGATGGTATTCATTAGATAGTGGTATCCACAAAAATTGAATCCCCACGAATTCTTATAAACTCCACAACTTTGTATCGCCTCCAAATATAATTCTGAGCGACCCTTTTCTTATGAAAAATATTCAGTTTTATTTTTTACGAAGGATTAATTTCTTCTAAAATAATGCAAATACATGTACAATCTACTTTATATATATATATATATATATATATATATATATATATATATATATATATATATATATATATTGTTGGAACTTTAGTGCTTTTATATATATATATATATATATATATATATATATATATATATATATATATTAGAATAGAAGAAGGCATTGGTCATTGGTATGGGCAATATATAGAAAACAATTTAGATGAAGATTTCACATTTATTCCAGAGCGCTTTCGCTCTACGGTTCTTCGGTGTAATTTAAAAAACAAGAAATCGAACAGTTTATATATATATATATATATATATATATACAGAGAGAGAGAGAGAGAGAGAGAGAGAGAGAGAGAGAGAGAGCAAACAATGGGTTTGGAACAGGGTGACTACAGTTAATTACATTATGTAAAAGTAAAACAAGCTGCTTCACTTTAGTTCATTATTGTAAGCTGTTTTTCGAATGTCCTGATAGTTAAACTTGCAAGCATGTCATGTTTGTATTGCTATAATACAATTACTATTTTTGTCTTTGAAATGTGATCGTGTTTCTTACATGTACCTACAAAGGGCTAATGCTAAGCACAATTTTATTATCATCTTCTTAAATATCAATATATGTTTGTTAGAAATGCAAATACTTATATTTTGTAATTAAATATATTTTACTTATGAGCTCTTTTCATTTCTATTGAGATCAAACTACATAACACAATGAATTGAATCGGATATTATCTAAATGTGAACAATAACCTTAACTTGCCCCAATGAAGTAAAGGACTGAATGCAGGAAGAAATAAGATTTGATACATCTATAAAAACATATTTGTTACTAAATGGTTTGATTTACATGATATTTTACGCTTGTGTCAATAAGTTTTCTTGATTTTAGAATACCTTGTGAAAGACTGAATTATTCTTCATCAACTGTATCTCGAATATATAATAATTGTTTACAGTGCTATAACTTTTTGACGTCACAGATAATTCTATGTAATGTACTGTGTTTTCACAGCAGTTTGTGGATAATAAATTGAAGAAAATTTAGATATTTCAGGAATCAAACTTCATGGCAAACGGGGTGACTTAAGCTTTGCCATTGCCAATTTCCCAAATTTATGTAAGAATATTCCATTATCACCTACGAATGGTGCATGAAAGGTAAGCTAACGAACAGTGATCAATCTTTTAACTCCTATAAGCAATACAAAATAGATCGTTGAGCAAACACGGACCCCTGGGCACACCAGAGGTGGGATCAGGTGCCTAGGGGGAGTAAGCATCCCCTGTCGACCGGTCACACCCGCCATGAGCCCTATATCTTGTTCAGGTAAACGAAGTTATCCGTAGTCAAAATCAGTGTGCCAAGAACAATCGGTATGAAACACGTCAGACAGCATTTGACCCACTAAGTCTCTCAACTGATTCTATACGTATAAGCCTGTTCTGCGTATGGTCAGTTTGTACATTGAGACAGGCTACTAACAAACAAGTTGATGTTATAGGGGTTCAACAGTCTTGTTTGGATTCAGCATTTCGCAAATTCTATAGTCGTCATAAGGATCTAGTTTGCCAATACAATCTGCCATTGGGTCAAATGTTGTGTGATGTCTCAAGTTAAGATGTTCTCTGCAAATTGGTTTGGAGTACGGGTTAATCCGTTTACCTGATCAAGATATACAATGAAGTACTTATGGCGGGTATGACCGGTCAACTGGGGATGCTTATTCCTTCTAAGCACCTGATCCCATATCTGGTGTTTGCCCTACTCTTAATTTTGTATTCTTTATGAAATTGATTACTGTTTGTTATCTTCGCGTTTCATTCAGGGAAATTACTCATTGTGTTGATGAATTCAACTGATAGGATTGGCCTTTTTGTCCATTTAAAAATGGTATGACTGGAGTCTCCAATTCTTATCCAATACTCCTTTCAGTGGAAGGAACGTCTTATTTCTTAATGTTGACTTATGCTTCATGAGCGGTATTCCAAATGCGGGATTGATAATTGGCTCTTAAAACATGCACACGAAGAGTGTTTTTATACGGAGGAAGCAGACTGAGATACATACTATCATAGTTTGACAATACGCAGTCTATTTTTGATTGAAATCCCTTTGTGAAGAAATCATGTATCTGTGTAGTTTGCTTTTTCAAACTTCGTTCAAACATACTTTTTCATAGCTGTGTATGTATCATTAGACACAAAGGCAAGCTTTCCAAACTGACAAAAGGCTTGTAGATGATGTGAACGTTCCTTGAACACTTTCTGTGCTTTCCCGTACCTCGCAAATTAACTTGTATTACATTCCCTGAATGCATGGACAGCTGACAGGGTAAAGTAATGCCTTGATTAAAAACTATGATGTACTTCACGTTGAGTAGTTTCCATTTGTTTCGATTTTCTGTATCAGAAAATATATCCTGTTTTATATTTCCTAAATGTTACGAAAGAAGAATAAACACATCGTGTCAAGTGATCACACTAATGTTTGTAGATTCAATAGAGTTGTAGGCAATGTGGTGCGAGTAAAAGTGTCTGCTTACTCCCGTTAATTTTCCAATTCAATTACAGGTGTTAGAAAGACACGGATAGTAGCGGTACTTGTCCTAAAGAAACATATCTGAGAATGACGTAGCTTTTCTTTTTTGTCTCATTACCATTTCGTCAGAACAATCTTACGAATTGTGTTTTGTTTCCATCCATTCACACGAAATATTCCAAGTCACATGGAGTCTTTGTCTTAGGTTCTGAAATAAGAAAAGTTTTTGACTTTCCCCGATGAACTCTTTTGACTGCCTTCATCGCATTTGGGTATTAAGAGTATGTTACAATTTAAAATCATCGCACATTTGTCTGTAAACTTTTTTATTCTCAAAAATAAATAGCTATTTCATATTTCTTTTTTTATCATTTTTGCTAGAAAGTTAGTCATCCAAGAGTTTTGTGTTTTATCTAATCGTTAAATTAATGGGCTTCCTTGCGTTAAATCATTGCGAGAAAGCAAGTCATTGTGGGTAAGTATACATGCATTTCACCTTGGAAGTTATATTTCTTAAGTTAAACATTCAAAATACTAATTTATCAGATAAAGACATACTTTCATGAAAATGAATCATATATACACAGTTCATTCGATATTTGATCGAGTTTACAGGTGTGTAAAAATTTAGGCTTATATTGTGTAGAAATGAATGAAATGAAATGGATAGAATAAGTCAGTTGTTGTAAACGATATTTCAATCTCCACATTGCAATGTCTTTCTATTTCTTGTGTATATTTCTCACCAACGTGCTCTTTTCCCTACTCCCTAAGACATTGTTTGCATGTTGGAAATACATCGTCTAATATCTCGAAGGGATGTAAACCAAACAGGAATGTGGTATGGAAGACGGTTAATATTTTTGAAAATCCACTAAATTGAAATCGCCATATCTCGGTAACTCCCCAAGCATAAAGATGTCAAACAACCATCACTCATGTTTCCAAACTATCATAGTGTAAAACAAAATACCTAGAAGTACCTAGAAGTTCATGTTCGATTATTTACAGAAAAATATATCAATGAAAAAAGTATTAACTTACATTAGGTCTAACCAGTATTCACAAAAACAGTGTCCAATGCTGGTGGTGTACCGCCGAGCTGAATTCACATGTACGAGTTAATTAGCTGTCAGAAATCCACTGTTATACCCCCCACCCCACCCCGATGTAAATCTCCAATTGTAATTCTGTAGAGTGCTTTTCGAATTCTTAGTGAGACCTTAATGGTTGCTTATTTTCACAACGTTTACAGTCATTTATACTAAAAATGATGTTTCTAAACCTTTCCCTTTTCCCACGCAAATAAACAGGGTTACATACTCTTTATATTGAACTGACAACATCGTTCTAAAAATAGATCGTCTAGGATTGTGTCTAACTCAAAGGTATCAATCACGTACAAATGTATTACACGACAACCCTGCTTTTTCGCGACATATCGTATTGGTATTCCGCGTCTATATTTTCTTTGCTTTACCGTAACAGATTTGTTATACCTCTTTCGTTAGATTATATCGCTCGGGTTCGAATTTACTATTAAAAAGTAAAGGTATGTAATTCTTATAGACCCTCTCCTACACTATGCTGGTAAGAAACATGAAACATACCAATTTTTTTAAAACGTTGATTTTTCTACCCTGATTTGTTTCCCTATGAATAATTTCCATGACCTCTGAAACCTTTTGCTGACCAGGATGAATTGCGAGAAGCAGTAACTTTTTATCGCAACATAAGTTTGAATTATAATACTCATTTATCCATAATGACATAGTTAGCAATAATGCTAGTCTTCAATATGGTCCTGCATATACATGTAACATACCTGATCAGGATATGGGACTCACGGCGGGTGTGACCGGTCAACAGGGGATGCTTACTCCTCCTAGGCACCTGATCCCACCTCTGGTGTGTCCAAGGGTCTGTGTTTGCCCAACTATCTATTTTGTATTGCTTGTAGGAGTTATGAGATTGATCACTGTTCGTTATCTTCACCTTACATACAGACATATATTAGTAAAACACTCATTACTGAGTAGAACTGGTAAGTAGAGATATATATCGCCAACTGTTTGATGTCTAACGCAAAAATGAGGTATCGAATGTAGATTACACCACAGTCGGGTTCGAATTTACTATTAAAGAGTAAAAGTATTGAATTCTAAATATAGGGTACCCAAGTTCGCCGGTGTTAAAAGAATAAACCAAGTGGTATAAAATCTGTATTCTAATAGAATCATGCATAATCAATCTACATTACAACCCAAATAAACATCATTATTACACCTGTGTTAATGGGGTTTGGATAAAATAGAAATAATAAGACATTTGTATCTTTATAAAACAAGTTGATGGTACAGGGGTTTCAACAGTCTCGATTGAAGTCAGCATTTCGCAAATTCTATGGTCGTTATAACGATCTAGTTCGTCAATACAACCTCGCATTGGGTCAAATGCTGTCTGACATGTTTCATACCGATTGTTAAGCCGTTCTTGGCACACTGATTTTGACTGCGGATAACTCCGTTTACCTGATCAGGATATAGGGCTCACGGCGGGTGTGACCGGTCAATAGGGGATGCTTACTCCTCCTAGGCATCTGATCCCACCTCTGGTGTGTCCAAGGGTCCGTGTTTGCCCAACTATCTATTTTGTATTGCTTAGAGGAGTTATGAGATTGATCACTGTTCGTTATCTTCACTTTGCATTAGCATAATGTATGTACTATAATGAATTGATATTGATAACAATCAGTATTTGAGTCTCTGAATTGTTATGGGTCCTTTAATCCTTTTGGGTCATTAGTTGCACCGGTTAAAATGGCTGTGATAAGTGAAAATGCAGACGGTTTTACAATTTTCAGTGACTTGGAACTATTACGCACTTCAGTTTATGAATTCGGGTAAGAAATTCAATCTAAAGGTGATATCTAATGCTGCACATTCTATGTACATGTAATAGCTTGTTGCAATGCTCAAACACTCTGTATAATCGTATAGTGCCAGGGCCTAGCGAAATTCGACCAAAAATAATAGACATTTTTCCGAATTCATTTCTAAATATCTTGGAAAGTATATGGAATTTCGGGATGAAATTTGGCAGTAATGTAGATTTATTATAGAGATATATATAGAACGTGTTGTCATATTTTATTTAATATTTTGCCTATTGATTACCGATCACTGAGGCAATTTTTCACATTTGGATATATATATATATATATATATATATATATATATATATTGGTTTATTCTTTTTACATCGGAAAACTTGGGTACCCTATATTTAGAGTTCTTTAATAGTAAATTCAAACCCAAGCGATGTAATTGCTTATGGATTACACATAACCTGTATTTAAAACCTTTCGCGGAAAAGCAGTCAGGGCTGAAACAAAATCGCGGAAAAATCAGGATGGCCATTATGAACTTTTAGTTCAATTTAAAGTACAAAGGGAGCCATTAATTATAGAACAACGGGTTTCATGGACTTTAAAACTGACTGGACCTATATCATATAGACACCTGCCTCTCATTTAAGTTAATTCTACTTTTAAGTGTACTTTAACTTGTCCTAATAGTAATGTCTGCTATATCATGCATGAATATCATCTGACATTTATATTTCAGGCCGTCACCTCTTAGATTGATGTCTGCTATTTAAGAACAAATGCTAAAAATAATACAAAATAGTGCCAGTTTTGTAGTTTATTAATTTTGGAGGTTTAATATATCGTTGTCTAAACATACAAATCAACATTATATATTTTTCATATAATTGTGAAGAAGCATATACAATGCACATGATTTGTATAGCGATAGTTTAATTTCGTTCGTGTGTATACTGATAACTGTTTAAGTTGTAAGTGTATGTCAAGAAGTGCAACATTTTCAAAAAAGGAATATGATGCCATGTGTAACAGGTAAACCAGGAAATGGTATGCATGTTACATCCAACCCTGCACGGAATAACATTTGAAAAGATTAGGTAAAGGTCAAGGACCCAAGTATATTGCATACTCAAATAGTGTAGGAAATGCCACGGTTTAACAGATTATATATCCTGATATTTGAATTGTAAGGACGTTTACGTAGTGTTTCTAAAGAGCGGCCTGAATTAAATGTTATCTCTTCTTTGAACATTGTCCATATGACGTTGATCCTCTAATTTTTGTTGAACATGCATGAAAGAAATGCTTTAACTATATAACCCAACCGTATCTACTCTGGCTAATATGTAGATATACGATGACAAAGGAAGATATAGAACTCTGGTTTGATCTTTGCAAACAATCTCGTTGGTATATCTATCCTTAATTTCACATCGTCGATCAGCCTTTTGGAAGAATTTGTTCCCTAGAAAACATTGATATTTCTGCGTATGGTCAGTTTTTAAATCGAAGCAGGCTACTGACAAACAAGTTGACGGTACAAGGGTTCCAACAGCCACGTTTAAAACCAGCATTTCGCAAATTCTATGGTCGTTATATCAAAATCAGTGTGCCAAAAATCGGTATGAAACAAGTCAGACAGCTTTTGACCCAATAATAGGTTGTATTGGCAAAGTAGATTGTTATAACAACCATATAATTTGCGAAATGCTGACTTTAAACAAGACGGTTTAAACCCCTGCACCATCAACCTGTTTGTCCGTAGCCTGCCTCGATTTAAGTGGAACAAGCTATAACGTATTGCATCAGTTGAGAAAATATAAACACCATATGCAGATTATAATGGAATATTGCTGCATGAATATGGGAGGTTGATAAATTATTTTTAAAAATCGAAACAGTTATTTCTATAATCACTGGAAAAATTAAGGACATCGACAAAATAAAATGAATATCGTGTTTAGAAAAAAATATTGATGTGTCAGATTACTGGTCTCTGAAGAGAGGGGGGGGGGTGTCCTTCATTGAATGAGATGTATATAATAAATCATTTAATAATAAATCTTCAGAAAATGTAAGTATATTCAAAAAGTATTTTAAGTATAATCAACTCTGAACACTTGTACAATTCTACTCTGATCATGTTGTAAACCAATCGCAACTTCATGGCTTGCCGGAAAGGTTCGAAAGTGTTCGATTGGTTGTAGATCTAAGCGTCTGTGATGTTGCTTCGTTCTGGGTGCTTCGTTCTGGAAATATCTATAAAGTTGATTCAAGACTAAAATCACGGACTGAAGAAACGAACAGGCATATTGTATTTATTCAACAATTATCAAAACTTATTTCTCCTGTAAGATCGAAATCAATCATCAATAAAGAACGGATTTTCTTCATATCTTAGGTTGTCGTTAAAAAGAAAAACGAAAACTGGCATAGATCCCCCATTTGGATTTGAAGCATATCCTCCACTTATTTCAAGGTATTTTATCGAAAACGAAAGTAGATCTTTAATCAATTTTACGATATTTACACATGAAGTAAGATTCTATTATAGCTTACGGACTTCACCTCACATATGAAACAATATCAAAGGTGCAAACAGTATTTGGATAAAAACTATTTACATTGGGAATATTTGGAATATTTTAGTCTGGATAAGTTGCATCAGTGCATACGAGGATTTGTGTAACTTTTTTCAAGTAAGGTGTTTTTTTTTTACTTTGTTTACAAATCGTGTGCTACTTCGATTCTTCCCTTGTTAAGATGCCCCTGTGCTCCAATCCTGGAATAAAATAAGTCTGGGATGTCAATTGAAAAGGGGGGACATTGGTGGATAAGATCAGTGTACGGCAGCCCAGAGTATCTACTCAAATGCTCAACTAGATGAATTGATATCTTGACCAAGCTCCTCTGACCGATTGATTCGCATTGCCTCGCACATAATGGCATTCGATGAATACATATGTGATTGTCCAGTATATAAGAATGTTTATCAATTCCATGTATATGATACAGGTATCTTAAATGTCGATATTTACCTCTAAACACTTGTTTGGACATTTGAAGAAAACTGTGAACGATCTCGTATTTAATACGTCATTCTCACAATAATATCAATTAGGTACTAGAACCAATCAACAAAGTCTTAGAAAATGTGCGAAATTTCTACATTTGTCAAATCAAAAGAAATATCACCTTCACTCTACGATTGAAACACTACTTGTAGCTTTGTTATGATGTAGAAGTCATTGAACTTTTTCATACATTGGTGACGGGACCTTAAATGGAATGTGTGTCATGTTTAAAGGGACATTTATAAATAGGTCGTGTACATTTTATTGATAGTAAACCAACAGGTGTGGCTCTTGCTGACTATAAACGGTATGTATATATCTATACATATAAAACCTGTTTTATGCTAGTACTTTTGGAGGTGAATAAAAATCATTGTTTTGCCGTTTAATTCTGATTTGAATACATTCAAGTAAAACAGCATATAAAATATTTTGCGATCAATGAAAAAAAAAATTGAGATCAAATGTTACGGTTCTTTAAAGAGAAATATAAAACCAAACTAATATTTGAATGCAAGGGTGTGTGATCTCGGACTACTTTAATAAGTCTACATACCTTGAGTTCTGGCATTCCTTACTAAAGTTCACTGAACTTTTTCAAACACACTGTGTCATTGAACTGGAACGTTATGTCAAGATGACAGTGGAAGTTTGATAAACCGACCACCGTGTAACAGGTAAGGCGTACACTGTCATCACTGCACTTTTTGCGTGTACATCGTAACACATGTAAATTACTTAAGTAATATTACGAAGAAAGATACTAGATTGGTACATATTCTTGAATTGCTATTGTGTTTCGTCTTTTTTGTTATAGCATAACATTGGTACATCCTCGTTTTTTTTTCTGTTTTAATAGTCAGATTCTATTATTTTGATTTAGTATATATTCGGTAAAATGAAATGATACTTCTGCTAGACACCGGATCCCACCTCTGGTATATCCAGATGTCTGCATTTGCGTCTTTCAAAAAATTTCACCGGGTATTTTGAATTGTTTATTGTTATTGCCGTGGCATTGTTGATAAAATATTCGCTGAGATAATTACATGTTTGAATTTTCTCTAATGAGTTCGTTAAATAAATAAACCCCAGTGAAATCTAGCAAGCTTTGAAATAAACACATCGCTCGAAAACGTATATGTAAAAACGTCACATTACGTGTTAGTTCCACTGATGATTGATTGACAAACCAACCCAAGGAAACGGCGACTACTTCGAATATAAGAATTCAGACAGCTTTTCAATCCCCAAGGCATTATCAAAGGGAAATTCGAAGCTGAAGCCCTGGTGTCGTCAAAGTTTCAACCAAAGGAATTAAGCAAGTGGTATACTACACTGAAATATTTGTACCCGGTTGATTAAAAATAGCTTTAGATTAGCCACCACAATGAATCACATGTACTCTCATTCATCAATATTGCATGTCAAAGATTTGAAGTTGGTTTCCGACAGGTCCATACAAAGTATAGTCCGATAATGAAACAACATTACACAATTTCAAATTACGGTAACAACATTACACAATTTCAAATTACGGCAACAACATTACACAATTTCAAATTACGGTAACAACATTACACAATTTCAAATTACGTTGCTTTGTTTGCAAAGGTGCATGAAAGATGGATTATAAAACCGGAACTTCATATGTGACTGCCAGAGGTCTCCTTACAGGGCGGAGATATATGATATCCACTGGCGTCCTATATGAACTATATATGACAGCTCAGGTTGGGTTCGCGCTTTGCGTCCTTATAGTTGAACGTTGCTGTCATCGCATTGTATTTTTGCATTTAATACCACATGGTTACTGAATTCTCCTTCGTTGATACTCTACATATATTTAATATGAAAGTAAAAGAAACTGCAAGTGCTGCATCTTTTACAATGTTCGGTTTATGTGAATTAGCAATAGAGCATTAAACATATATGATTTCTTGTTGAATCTCTCTCTATCACACACACACACACACACACACAGAGAGAGAGAGAGAGAGAGAGAGAGAGAGAGAGAGCAAGCAGTTGAAAATATGTTACCTTAGTAGATTTAACTAAATGCGAAATCGCTTTGATTTAAAAGCTGACATCTTCAACAGCTTTGTTTCAATTTTTTTTATACCAAAAAGATGTACTTGTTTAATTCAATTCAATTCATTTTATATATAGATACATCCTTGATTGTTGTTTATTTGAACAGATGAAAGCTGGCTGAGTCGTTCTGGAACTGTAAAACAGTCTAAAGAGTCCCCGAATATCTGAATATGGTAGCCGTACGATTAATCAGGTACATCAATATTATCCACACTCGGAGGCTGTTAATGTAAAATGAGAGGAAAAAAAATACATTGTAGATGTTGTGTCCTCGGTTTTTGTTCTTCCCAGGTTTGACCTGACCAGCAATTATTACATCAATAAGAAATTAATGTATGATATACCCCTCAATAATATGTGCTGTGATATTGTAAAATTTCACAGAGTGTGGTCGGACTTCCCGGATCACCACAGTGGTGTCCTGTTTCTCTGAAATTGATGACGTCACAATGCATCAACTCAACGATATTGACGTGTCAAAAACAAAACTACGTACACAAAAGATGATTTCACTTTAACACATATTTACCCCTTTATCCAGTAGATAAAACTCATTGCATAACTCTTAATTATTACACTATGTTTTCCTACGCCGCGTGTGACGTCAGAATATACGTGTATTTTACACAGCGATTGTTAAACTGTTTTTGGCACACTTGTTTTGAATACGGTTTCCTCCCTTTATTTGATAAAGTTATAGGGCTCACGACGGGTGTGACCGGTCGACAGGGGATGCTTACTCCCCCTAGATACCTCATCCCATTCTGGAATATCCCGTGTTTGCCTAACTCTATATTTTGTATTCCTTACGGGAGGCATGAGATTGGACACCGTTCGTTATCTTCACGTTTCACGTAGTTTGTTTACAAACATGTCATAGAGCAAATGTTCTAAATAATGCTGTTGTAAAGATCGAGAGCGGCAGCGGGAAGTCTTGGAGACAGAATATTAACAAATCACAGTGCTTGCACATTTTTTTAAAATTCAAAATTGAGTGAAAATAACATACCTGCCAACCAAATTATGCAGATAACTGGTAACAAAGATAATTCAATCAATCAGCAATTCAAACGAATCCAACACAGAAATATTTCGATAATTCTTTTACATTCAGCAGCGTCACAGCAATCCGGATCAACCAAAATTTTCAATTTACTCAAAACATTGTTGCATTTCGAAGCACACTAAATAACAATGAAGCTACAAATATGAAATTAACGTTTTGGGTGGGAAATAATCGTAAACATCCAACACAATTAAAAAATATTGCGTGTGACATACGACTCTACTCAGATGACTGGCAAAACAGTAATGAAATAGTGCAATTACAGAGTATTGTGAAAATTAATACTCAATTTTGTTTAACTTTATTCAACAATTAAAAGAAACCCCACTTCTCCAACATGATTTGTTTGCG
The DNA here is from genome assembly GCF_947568905.1 of Ostrea edulis. Taxonomy (NCBI): domain Eukaryota; kingdom Metazoa; phylum Mollusca; class Bivalvia; order Ostreida; family Ostreidae; genus Ostrea; species Ostrea edulis. The sequence continues at coordinate 53,836,594 of NC_079166.1, read as the reverse complement.
TATTGTAGGAGGCACATTTTCTTTCTGCGTAATAGTGTTGACATGAAGTAGCTATATAGTGTTATGTGGCTTCGAGACCGAGCAGCAAAACAGGGAGAGGAGGGGATGTGAAGATAATGAACAGTGATCAATCTCACAACTCCCTCAAGCAATAGAAAATAGAGAGTTGGACAAACACGGACCCCTGGGTATACCAGACATTGGGTGCATTTTACAAAAGAACTTACGACTTACGACCAACTTTACATATTGGAATTCTCCCGCTTATTGTAAGATAATTCACCCTAATGTAAAATAGTGAAGAAATAATGTTAAAAATTAAATTTCAGAAAAGTTTTAATTCCTCCATCCAAACTAATAACTGTGTAATACAATGTCACACTTGCGACTTTGTTGTAAGTTGTTTTGTAAAACGGGCTAGGAGGAGTACGTATCAGTTCGCCGTGAGCCCTATATCTTGATCAGGTAAACGTAATGACCCATATTCAAAATGTGTGTGTCACGAATGGCCTAAAATTGGTATGAAACAATTCAGACAGCATTTTACCCAGTGATAGGTTGTATTGGCAAATTAGATTGGTATAACGACCATAGAATTTGCGACATACTGACTTTAAAGGAGACTGTTGAAACTCCTGTAACATCAATTCGTTTGTCGGTAGCCTTCCTCGAATTGAAAACTGACCATACGCAGAACAAACTCTTGTATATCGAATCAGTTGAGAGATATAAATACCATATGCAGGGAATAATGGAATATTGCTACATAAATAGGGTAAGATGACGATGAAGAAGCAGAAATCATCCCGTTTGCCATAAAGTTGAGGTGGGTTTTTTGCCAAGGCTCTGGGATAGAAAACACAACTCGTTGAATTTAAATCACATCAAACCACAAACCATAGGAATCATATTTGTATGTTTATTATTTTAATAAGTTGGAATACATTTATTATCTTAAAAATACTTAAGGGGGTATATAATAAATTTATAATTACTACACGAGTTTGATCCGAAGAGTTAGATCACGTCTCGGTGATACATGTAAGTGCGTCGCGTCTCGTTTGATCTGATGATCCACGCTCGTTAACTGATCGGATCAAGTTGCTGTTGTAATGATATATGATGATTAACACTATGGTAAAAACTTTGATAGATTGATTAACAGCGGCAAAAACGTACGTTGATACATTGATAAACTATGGTAAAACTTTTGATACATTAACTATGGTAAAAACTTTGATAGATTGATTTACTACGGAAACAAACCCCATACAATGCTTTACCATTGTATAAACTTTGATATGTTGATTTTTACGAGCGAATATACATTTTCCGGATTAATATGCACTTTTCCTAGCCGGTCTGATATGTTGATATAGACTATTGTGACGTCATTTGTATTGCGAGGTGCAGAATCGGTTTAATCATTACCAATTTTGTAATAAAGGATCATATGACATAAATCAATTTAGGTACATTTACAAAGAGTTATCTACTCTTTGCATTTTGAAATATAAAACGCAATGTTTGTTTGAAATATAAAATTCGTTATAGTTGATATTTTTATCAAACTATAATCGTATCATGTCAAATCATGTGTCATCCACTGTATAGGCAACCTCGTGTGAGAAATGACTCTTTTGTTGGTGAATAATCTTGAGAAACCTTTGGTTGATATACAATAAAGCTGATACACAAATCGGTCATAACTGATCTAGATTAGTTTCTGTGCAACATCGTACGAGATATAAGTAGACAAAGTTACAAAAGTGATGTAAAAAACACGAGCGCAGCCCCACCTATTAAAACATTGTTAGATGACTTAATGCCGCCATTTTTTGATAAACTTTAATGTCCGTTGTTGTCCTTAAAAACAATCGGGATCAAAATACAGAATATTGTCCTTAGAAACACTCGGGATCAAAATACAAAATGTTGTAGCTTTTATTGCCTGTGAATCTTATAAAAAATATTTTACTATTTTTTTTAAATTGAATTGTAATTGAAAATGCTATTACTTACATACAAACAGAATTTCATACCAAAGGTCTTTGCGATTTATCGGATTCAGAAATATTTCTCAGTCGTCCACTAGAATCCATGTGGATGATGTCAAGTTACTGGAGGAGGTCCCAGGACCGAAAGGGTTCTACACATTGCCGTATATTGGAATGATGCTCTTAAGCCGATCACTAGGTAAGATTAACTATACCATCTATCTTAAAGTGTTAAATGTGTTTTAACAAATATATTGTGCAACTTTTCTGTGTATCAGAGTAATCTTACCCAAGACAAATCCTACACGATCATATTTTCTGAAATTGAATAGCATGGACTGCAGAGCTTTTACATGTAGATACTAGTACGTCCTGAGGAGCATAAGGTGTAGAGAGTGGGAAAGTTAGTACTGCTAATAAACAATATAATAAAGTAAGAGGATATTTCAGCTTAGTAAAAATAATAAAATATATTAGTAAATATACTGATAAAAAACAAACAAACCCGAAACGCATGATACAATTTCACATTCATTCAAGACATCAGATATGCTTGATAATTATAATTTATTGACATCGTAGTCGTGTGTGTGTATTGGAAGGGAAAGTGTTAAAGCTTTATTTAACGTCTTCGTATCTCTTTTCTTTTTTACTTGCACTTTTGTGAGGAGTCTCTCTCTCTCTCTCTCTCTCTCTCTCTCTCTCTCTCTCTCTCTCCGTCGGGAGTGGGGGCGAAAATTCTGTTGCTCCTGATGCTATCATGTTTTCACTCATATGGGTTAGAATAGGTCCTCAGTTCCCCTTGGTTGTTGTAAGAGGACGACTAAATAGTGCGGTCCTTCGGATGAGACCGCAAAAACCGAGGTCCCGTGTCACAACAGGTATCGCACAATATAGATCCCTCCCTGCTCAAAGGCTATAAGTGTCACGATTGACCGGCATTCTGATCAGTAAATATAAAGATTTTTTTTGGTTATATATATATATATATATATATATATATATATATTAGCACAGAAACTTCCAATCGATTGAAAGCGATATTTAAGGTATGTATTCATATATCATGTGTCATGCATGTATCATTCTATATGTCAGGAGTACTAAAGAACTTTGAATTCCATAAGTTTGCTGCTTGCATCCAAAAAGAGTATGGCGACATTGCTAGGATTCGGCTGAAAAACAAATGGGGTGTGTTCATCTTTCACCCCGATATGGCAAAAGATATCCTAGAAGTAAAAACGAAGTATCCTCTTTCTGCTGGTGTAGAGATGTACCAGGTTTACAAGGAACACAGGAACCTCTACCCCGCGTTAGCCACTCTGTAAGTTACAATTCTCAGTGTGTGCTAAATATTTTGTATTGAGTGGATAAATTATTCAGAATGATCGTATTTTTATAATTAGGTGGTTGTGCATATGCTATCTGGAGACACATGTATATCTGTACGATGTTATATTGACGATGTGGCATATTGTATTTGAGAAATGATAGTGCAAGATGTTGGAATTATGGGGGTATGTAAGAAATGAATACATGGTAGCTGCAGAACTGTAGCTCTCTGAAAAAATATTTTGACATAACAGAGAGCTACAGAGCCACCCCTTATAAAAACCTTCGATTTACGGCGCACAAAAAGCTGCGCACGGTTGAGGCCTTATATCGTTGTATTCTTGAGTTACTGTCTTATAAATTTAATATCAAAAAATTCTTAACATATTTTCCTACTATACTTGTGTCTAAACATACCTTCAAATATTCATTAAAGCCCCACACGACCTGAAAACTACCAGCTTCAAATGATTTCGTTTGTTGACGTAGCCATGTTAGGTAGCCGGTCAATTCGAATCCTGGTTAATTTCCATACTTGCACAATAACATCTAGATGTGAACTAATATCCCCACAAATATTTTAGCTAAATATTTTAAATAATATATCATCCCAGTGCTTTTAAATAATAATTATTCAAATAGCTAAACTCACGGCAATGCGGCTTTCATTAGTCTGGTGCGGTCTCCATCCCTGCCACACGAGTGTTAAGGACTTTAGTAGCATTTTCATGAATCAAGAGCTTATTTTACCTTTAGAAAAACTTTATTTTTTTAATTTCTATAAATTAGTCGTATTGATAATAAATGAAGAGCGAATACATAACATATAACGAATTTTATGAATATATACTAACAACAACAGGGTACGAACTGACCCGGCTACCTAACATGGCTACGTCAACAAACAAAATCATTTGAAGCTGGGAGTTTTCAGGTTGTGTGGGGCTTTAATGAATATTTGAAGGTATGTTTAGACACAAGTATAGTAGGAAAATATGTTAAGAATTTTTTGATATTAAATTTATGAGACAGTAACTCAAGAATACAACGATATAAGGTCTCAACCGTGCGCAGCTTTTTGTGCGCCGTAAATCGAAGGTTTTTATAAGGGGTGGCTCTGTAGCTCTCTGTTATGTCAAAATATTTTTTCAGAGAGCTACAGTTCTGCAGCTAAATACATGGAGGATGATATGGATGTATATGATCGTTTTTCGGTGTACGAATACTGTTGATTTCACGGAGTGTGATCTCACTCTCTGCGTGTTAATACTGTTGATTTCAGAGGGTGGTCTCACTTTCTCACTTTCCGGATCATCACACTGTGGTTTTCTGATTCTGCTACTCTCTGAAATTGATAGCGACATGCATGTAATGCATCAACGCTTGTCTTCTCTCCATATATTGTGATATGGAAGTATCAAAGTTAAAAAGTGCATTGTTAAAACGTTCGGGATCGGAATGTAAAATTCAAACCGGACACGTGAATGGATTTACGTGAATGGATTTACATACTTAAATGGAAAACTGACGATAAACTTTATAATAAACATAATGGCGTCAGCGTCTCCATCGTCAACTTCCCACATCTATGTAGCATGATGTGATACTGTGTCCCAACTGATTCGCAAGAGCATGTTCTGCGTATGAACATTGCTGCAATTTCTAAGAGCATTATGATCTTACTCATAAATAAAGCCTGCAGTCGGGTCGAATACTATCTGGCGTGTTCCGTACATACAGTTTGGCCGTTCTTTTAAATACTGATTTTGGGTACGGATTACGCCGCTCAACTCATCAAGACAGATGGTCCAGGGCGGGTGTAACAGATAATCATGGGATGTTTATTCATATTATATAGATATTTTATATTTGAGTGGTGTCTAGTTTTGGATGTAATTGTTCCATGAAGATGCATTCTCAGAATCAGCGTGTGCTTCTCAGCGTGTGCTTCTCACTGCTTCTCACTATTGACGCGTTCCGTTTGATAAAACATATACATATTTGTATGTGTATGAAAAAGTGTAGATAACAAACAATTTCATAAATAGCAAAAAAAATGCAGAATTGAGAGTATGACAAACACAGATCCCTGGAAATGAAAAACAGATATGGGATGATGTGTCAGGAGGAGAAAGTATCCCCCGTTGACCCGTCACACCCACCGTGATCCTTATATCGTGATGAGGTTAACGGAATCAGTTTAAATCATAATGAAAAGAACGACCTAACAAAACTGGCACGAATCACGTCAGACAGCATTCGACCTAATGACAGATTGCTTTCGCAAATTAGATCGCTTTCTTGCTGAATGTTAGAATTTAGTTTAGACATGCAGAACAGGAAAATTATGATAGTTTTCGTAGCCTTCATAGTTATTGATGATCGATAAGGCTTATGAGCCTCTTGTTGAAGAAGCAGCTATTTAGGATTTTAAAAAGATTACTCTTTAATTCATCGTGAAGAATGGTGGTGTAAAGTGTTGAAAGGTCTTACGTTTTTGATGCTGTTGAGATTTTGAAAAGTTATGTGAGTTTTTTTATTATTTACTGCTTCTTCTTGAGTTGCAATACATCGGATGTTTCTATTTTCCAGCAGTTAATATTTTTGTGAGGGATATGTAGAATAATTACTTACTCCTGCAATGTATTGTTTGTAAGCATTCTTGTGAAGGTTTGGAATCCGGTTTTGGCATAAAAAAACCCATATTAATTCCTCCCATTGACTTGGATATCAAATGTGTTTAAACTGAAACGTTAATTTGAATAATTTCGTCTTTTGAAAGGGAACTTGGAGCTGAAGTTGAAATACCAAATTTGGAATTAAAACGAAATTCGTTTGAGATATAATTGTAATAATGAGTCTTACAAACAAAGAGAATGTTACTTCAAGCTTTATCAACTGAAACCAAAATAAATATTACTCAAATACATGTAACCCATCTAATTCTTTTATCACTTCTGGTTTATCAAACAGAAGAATAGATGGTTAGCATTTTTTTTAAGTGTCTAATGGTAGATTTTAATATTCCTCTGGTTCTTTTTATCCATTCTGACAACGTGTCAAGTTCTCTTAGGTTCTTTTTCATGTTCATCCCATCTTCAGGTATAAACATTCTTAAGAATTCACAATACAAATGTACCTACAAAGTATTCATTCTTTTCGACTTTTTATCTAGACAAGGAGAGGAGTGGGCCAAGCTTCGTAAACCAACACAGGAACTGATGCTTAGACCAGCAGCCGTGTCTGTATACGTGGGCACTATATCCAAGGTGGCAGACGATTTCGTGGGAAAATATGAAAATGGCGGGGTTGTAGACGATTTCAAACATGAGATAACGAAGTATGTCACAGAAAGTGAGTGTGCTTCATCCATTTTACTGCAACAAATAGTTTCTTATGTATCCTTTTCTCTGTAAGGATATTGTTTTGTGGTAAAATATGCTGAACGGTTTCATGAAATTCATAGGGAACTAACATCGCCATTCTCTGTACACTTAGGTTGGTCATGAATGATTCAAGCTTCACACATTCAGTCAATATTTAGTTGAAACTATCATTGCATTTTATCTTAGACGAAATTGGGAATTTCCTTGATATTAAAAATAATTTTAATAATTTTAATTCTTTTGGGATATCATGTATCTTATTTCATATATTTATTCCCATTCATGTTCACATGGGATACATACTCCCATTTCATATTCCAATGGCACATGTTCTCCTTTTTGTCTTAAATAGGACATTGTATCCCATGAAAAGTTTAGAAATGGGAGTTATAATCCTTTAGGAGAAAACAATCCCATGAGATTTGGCACTTTGAATTTGACTACGGATAACTCTACTTACCTGATCAAGATATAAGGCTCACGGCGGGTGTGACAGGTCAACAGGGGATGTGTACTCCTCCTAGGCACCTGATCCCACCTCTGGTATATCCAGGGGTCCGTGTTTGCCCAACTCTATATTTTGTATTGCTTATAGGAGTTATGAGATTGATCACATTTCGTTATCTTCACCTTTATTTTTCTCGTGTTGTTTATGGTGGAATCACTGTTAGAAGTAAAAATCCAACCACATGTGAAATACCTTAAAGTTTGGTGAACTATAACTATATATATCACACAATTCATACAGTACAAACTATAGTAACTGTTACTAATCCTATAAATGATATTATCGTATAATTTATACATTAGTTAACTAGTGTAATATATACTTGCTGATTCTATACGTGTGAAAGTATACCATGCAGATGTTGGTTGTTGATAATGGTATTGACGACAATTTTCTCTTCTCGTCTTCCCACAAGTAAAGAAAGGGTGTGAATGTAATTTTTAGTTACGTATAAATATATCAGTTACATGATTAGAAGTTGTGATGTCGACGCTGTTTTAGATTTCTCATATCTTTGCAGGTACTGGAATGTTGTGCTTTAACAAACGTCTTGGTTGCATAGATGGGGCACCTGTGTTGGACAATAAATATTTGGATGATATTTTTGACGCAATAGATCGAGATTTGAAAAAAACTTGGCCCAGCATTGTATAGATATATATCGACGCCGCTCTACACAAAGTTTGAAAAAGCAGCCGATCACCTTTTTGGGTAATTTAATGATACATAATAATGTAATATTAATAGCAGTATTCAATATGCCAGGCCTGAAATCCTTTTAATTTATTTAGTAGCAATACTTTAGTGACTGAAACTACACAACAGATATGCAAAGATTACATTTAGACGGATTATAGTCGTTTCACACTGTTGCATGATAAAAAAAAAATAATCGGAATTTTATGAAAGAAAGGGTGATGATAACGAACAGTGATCAATCTCATAACTTCTATAAGGAATACAAAATTCAGAGTAAGACAAATACGAACCCATGCACATACCAGAGGTGGGATGAGGTGCCTAGGAAGAGTAAGAATCCCATGTCGATCGGTCACACCCGCCATGAGCCCTGTATCTTGATAGGTAAACGGAGTAGATAAAGTCAGTGTGTAAAGAACTCCCTGATAATTGGTATGAAATACGTCAAACAGCATTTAACAACCCAATGACAGGTATTGGCGAACTAGATCGCTATGCAAATGCTGACTTTGAACTAGACTTCTGAAACCCCTGTAACATCAACTTCTTTGTCAGTAGCCAGCCTCGAATTGAAACTGATCATACACAGAACAAAGTCTTGCGTATCGAATCAGTTGAGAAACATAAACACCATATCCATGTGATAATGGATTAATGGTAATTGTTAAATGATTATGATTTTTAAGAATTCCTGTAGATACATATTCTCAGAGTACAATTCTTATTTCCATATCCCTTATCCTTGCTCACCAGCAATGTTGAGTTGTCATGACATACATGTAGACGTATGGTTGATTGTTTGTATCTTCCTTTCGATAATTTTTCACACATATGGAGACGTCACCAATACCGGTGAAGGGCTTTAAATTTAGGGTTATGCTTGGCGCTTGCGGCCATTGAGCAGTGACGGTTCTTTAGCATGACACACCTACTGTGACATGGGACATTCGTTTTCAACGTCATCTCCGAGGACCCGTGAGATTGGTGATGAAACTGTCATTACGTATTTTAACGACTTAGGTCTGTCGCGGCTGGAATTCGAATCCCAACTTTCCGCATGCGGAGCAAACGCTCTACCTTTAGACCATGGCGGCGGTTTTGTAGACGTTTGTACACAGTCATTCATACGAACCTCTTTTCCATTATCCTCGACTTCTCAATAGTACATATGTAAAGTGTGTTTCGCAGATCAGTAACTTTTCATTATCTAATGTTTCTTCATAATCATGTTTAAAAGAATAGTAGTATCTAAATTTTCCTGAAAATACTAGTAGAAATCAACGTATGCAAATTAGATCTTCATTATTTCAGAACAAAATTACTACAAAATTTCTTATGATAAGCTTTCAATCAATTACTCACCCGAGGATATTTAAAAAAATGGACGACAGTTTGCAATCCACTGTTGAATTTTAGCTGTAGTTAAGAAATTACAAATAATGCCTCGTGTCTAACATACATATATTTCTAGAAATAATGTAATGAAACCATTTCTTCTAGTGTCAAGTCCGGTATAACTAGCCTTCTGTAAGTTTTGCATAGCAATGCATGTCTTTTACCGGTCTTAAGTCAAGTCGTGAATAACCTGCGACAAAAGTTTAAACACAATGAAATGAAATTAAATAAATGATAAAAAAGTATCATAGGAAAATGGAATTTGATAAGCCTATGCATATTGTTGGGACCATGCCCGGGCTTGAAATTTCAATTATATCGGTATAGTTTTGTGTACATTTTTTGTTTTACATCTTAATATTCCAAACATGCCAACAATGATGTACAGAGGAAGATGTCTATAGTTATTGTTGCATCAAACAACCCTTCATTTGTATCTCCAGCTTCAAAAGTCACAACCTCATCTCCAGTATTCTGAACAACAATCGTGTAAAATCGACTTTTAGCAATTCACGATGGACGAGCGGGCGGATATTATTTCTTATATCCGAATATGTTAAAATTTCGATTTCGATCTCCAGTAAATGGATGTGGTGAATCAGACAAACTCTGTTACAAATCATATAAAGATCACACAATAAAGAATATTGAGAACTAGACAGAGTACAGGAATTAATTTGGTCAGAAGAGGAAGCCTTTACTTACATTCAAGTTCCCGTTGGGGACTGATAAAATATTGAATAAACAAGAATTTTTTAGCTAGGGAAATGAAATTTACAGGGAAACAGCACATATAGCGTACTTTCCCTGTTGAATCTTTTCAAAAGTAGATTTTATGTCGACCACCAAGTTAGATTACATTATAGTCTGAACATTTCGTCGTATTTTTGTTTTCAAGTGAACCGGTTGCGGTAGCCTAGTATTTAGGACGTTCGACTCGCAATATTAATACCACAATTACATGTATAGGGGTGTATCTGACCAAATAATATTAATACCACAAGAACATTTATGGGGGTGTATCTGACCACACAATATTAATACCACAAGTACATGTATTGGGGGGTGGGTTATGACCACACGATATTGATACCACAAGTATCTGTATTGGGGGTGTCTGACCACACAATATTAATACCACAAGTATATGTAGGGGGGGGGGTCTCGCACACAATATTAATACCACAAGTACATGTATTTGGGTGTGTGTATCTGAGCACACGATATCAATACCACAAGTACATGTATTCGGGGTGTCTGACTACACAAGTTTAATATCACAAGGACATATATTTGGGAGTATCTGACCACACAGTATTAATACCACAAGTACTTGTACATCTATTGGGGGTGTCTGACCACTCAATATTAATACCACATGTATTGGGGGTGTGTCTGACCATGATACAATGACATGAACTAGAAATCATACTGGAATCCTTAACATAAACTGTCAAAAAGAACTCGACAAACAATATACACACTTGATAGAAAGATTAACATATAGTGTATATGCATGTATACGGCACACAAGTGCACGTACTTTCTGAATGATGACGCTCTTTTTCACAAAGTGTACTTTCTGAATGATGACGTTCTGTTTCACACAGTGTAGCCTATGCAGAAATTCAGGAAGCCATGAGCAAATTAGAGAAGGCTAAGACAGAAGGACGTTTAGAAGAATATCTCCATCAAAGTCCCAACTTACTGTATGCACTCTTAACACATCCAAAGATGACTCCTGACATGGTCAACAGTGTTTTGGTGGATCTTTTCATTGCAGGCGTGGAATCGGTATGGAATGTAGAAGTTACTAAGACATCTGCAGGATCCTGTAAATAAAATTCAAAGTGTACGATTTAAGATATGTGTGGATATATTCAACTTGTAAGTATTTTGATATTTGTATTTTATATATAAAAGGTAGATATACTATCATCTACATCGGTTCATTTCAGACCTCCAATGTTCTGTCCTTCCTTTGGTATGAATTGGCGAAAAACCCTGACAAGCAGCAGAAACTTCATGACGAGATCAACTCGGTGTGTGGTAGCAATGATGTCACAAAAGAATCCCTCACAAAGATGTCCTATCTAAAGGCGTGTGTGAAGGAAATAATGAGGTAAGATATGTGAGAAGGTTCTCCCTTTCCAAATTTCTAATTTTGTGTCTAATGGACGTCATTAAGGTCAGTATCATTCTTCTGAATGTGTTGTGTAAATTATTAGAAAAGTACATTGTGTATATGTGTGTGTGTGTGGTTTTTTTTTTAATGAAGAAATGTTAAATATTTTAATGCCGTGAAGTGACAGAAAAAAATGTCTTCTGAGTTTTTCATTCTGTGAGAAACACTTGCAGCTTTACTTCTTAAAAAAACCATAGGGACTATTTCAATCATCTTAGTATACACCATTCTTCAAACAGAATAAGACCCAACAATTGGACCAAACGGGGAGATAAAACTGACAACACAAACCTCTTAAACTCGTTATGTTTTATATGTGAAGTCTAGAAGATCTTAAAGGCGGGTGATGTACCATAACAAAGATAAAAAAAATGTACGCCTGATGAAGAGGAAAAAATGAAAATTGTTTTCGTCTAGCCATGGCTTTAAAGTCTATCTTGGGATTTTCCAGTATAACTACTCAAAATGCTAAAGGTGTAGTGAAAATGACACTAAATACAACTATTATTATAACACCAAGATATATACCAATTTACAGGTGCAGATTAGTAAAACGGAGGGAAAATACCTTTTGAAATTATCTTATACATGTAAAAACCATGCGACAAGATATTTAAACCTTTAGAAATCACCGAGACAGATCTCCTCTGCACAAGTACAAACTGATCTCAATTTGAAATTTAAGTTTAAAATTATATAGGTGAAGCTTAATCAGATTAACATAAAAAATGCTGGTGAAGCATGGTGAAACATTTTAATGTCATTTTTTGGGAATATCATTTGCAAACGATAATCAATCACGATATAAAACAACAGTAAATTTTACATATCCCAGCAAGATTTATAAAAAGCATGTTCATTTGTTTATTTCGTTCAAAATATCGCTTGTTTAGCCACAATTAATTTTTCAATTTATTCGTCATATATCTTTTTGGGATCTCAAAGGCACCGGTTACTATCAGAATTAATTTTGAAGCATAGTAGACATGTAGCTGAGAAAGAGGAAAGTGATAAACATACCACAGCGGGACCACTAATTAATTTTCTTGTTATCATAACGCATGAAACGGGAAGTAATGCATAAAGCCCTGTACAGTTCATAATATGTACAACGTTGCAACCATTTGCAATTGCTTCATCGTTATAGTCAGATTTACTTCCGAACGTATTTCACATCTAACAACGATTGAATTATACACTTAACTTTAAAGATACTTGCTACAAACCAAAAATGGGTTGATATATACTTTGGTTTATTCTGGTCGGAATTAGTACAAGTATTGACTTTTATACATTTTCTATGATGTTGAGAAATTGTAACGTATTTTTGTCCTGTGATGGACATAACTGCAAAATCGTAATAAAATATTACAGTCCATGTAGTAAAATTTAAAGTGACCCATTAATAACTTTTCTGGAGTTATAATACCTGTACTTAAACTTTCAAATGTAGGTTGTATCCGCCAGCAGTTCCTGGAACTATCAGATATCTGGACGATGATATAACGATTGCCGGCTATAGAATTCCAGCAGGAGTGAGTTTGATTTGGCTAACCTGAACTGAAGGGTGACTGGGCATTTCTAATCAAGATTCCTTTGTCTTCTATGTACATGTAGCTACAAAACACTGGCCACAAAATATTATATGATAAAGAGGATTGAATTAGCAAATTCGAATGAAATATCCCCCCCCCCCAGTGAAAAATATAAAGAAAATAAAATCAAGATTGTTTGTAGCTTTTTCACAAGAACAATTCAGTTAGAAAAGACAAAAAATACAACGCCATGTAAATCTCTTTATCTTGCGGAAAATTACCAACTTAAAACCGAAGTCTCACGAGATTCAATTTTACACAGGTAACAAGTCTCACGAGATACAATATTACATAAGTAACAAGTCTCACGAGATTGAATATGGATTCAAGGTTTGATATAGATAACAAATAAGTAACAACAGCTACATGTACCATTTGTGAAAACAATATACGACATGTACATGCAGTATCCTCTGGCAGTGTTCAATTACCATGTACGAGGTCAGACTGGGGTCAAAATAAGGGTTTGTAATTTACATGTATATCGGAATGATAATACGTTGAAAATAATTCTCAAGAACATGGTGAGTTTTTTTTAATATGTAGTTAATGCGTTTCAAAATATTGATATGTAATTTTACGATTTTAAATCGGTAAATATTTTCATGCTGGGTATACACCATGCACTAGTTTTTGTACCAGACTTCAAGGAGCACGGGTCTTGTAGCACCAACTAGTGTAATCTACGCCAGGTAATGTAATCCGATTACATTGTCTGTATGAGTCGCACAGCTAATGTAATCCTGGTGATGTTAACGGTTGTGAATACATCTGCTAATGTGATCCCTCTCCAATGGATTACACAAGTGTTTGATGATGTAGATACAATGTATCACCTGTAATGTGAACCGCTAATATAATACCCGTCTGTTGTATGATTCAATCCCCTAAACTAATATAATATCGGTCTGTTGTATGACTCAATCCCCTAAACTAATATAATATCGGTCTGTTGTATGACTCAATCCCCTAAACTAATATAATACCGGTCTGTTGTATGATTCAATCCCCTAAACTAATATAATACCGGTCTGTTGTATGATTCAATCCCCTAAACTAATATAATACCGGTCTGTTGTATGATTCAATCCCCTAAACTAAGTTTGGAACATCGGTTTCTTTTGATTTAGATTTGCATTTAAATTATCGTTGATGTCATTATCATTGATGAAAGGCGAGATGAATTATCATATCATTGATATGAATAAGGAGTTTCGTCTTCAGCACATCTTTACCGTTTTAGCTCACATGAGCTTTTATGTTAACACTTACATATGTATACCAAATTGCATTTCAGTACTCCTGAATCGCAAAGCACCAGAGTCTGTTTGAGCTAAAAAAAAAACACAAAAAAAAACAACAAAAAAACAACCCACAATTGCCTCAACATTTAATAAATTTCAACACATTTTCTTCTTAACCATACATATTTTGTTATGATATGTAGAATGAAAATTGTACCAAATTAACAAGAAAAAGTTACTACATTTAGGGGTTGGAAAGCTCTAAAATCTTTTTCACTTTACTGAAAAAGATAATTATGTAATGCTTTACATATAATATTGTGAAGATACCAATGTGGCAATAAAAACATTAGTACCTCATCTTAGGTTATCTTAGTGGATCCGATATTAAGGGACTGGATGTCTACATTTTCATTTCACAAGAGTTTGTTATCGAATAAACATGGGGAAGCTTAAATGAAGAGAAAATAGAATTTACAGGTATGTTGTGACATTTCAACTCGATCGTAATTTGTTGTCATTTGTTATCCAAGGTGGTCACGGTGGCCTCTGAATTATCAAAAACTTAGATATTGTCCGATTGTATTAAAACGTGAGTTTAAACATAACAAACTCAACATATGTAATCTGTTGCGATTTATTATCCAGATGGTAATTTGGATTTTTTTATCCCCTCCTTTGCAGACCGGAAGCAACATCAACAGATGTTCACTTGTGATATATCTAGTTTCTATCTATTCTGCAAGTTTCATTTTGATATCTTTAACCGAGAACATTCTATAACACGAAAGGGAAGTTTACTCGAAAAAACAAAATGAAAAACATGTGTGGGAAAATAACATTACAGTAAAATTTTGTAGCGATCGAATCACATATCGCTGAGATATGTATGACAGGAATTTTTTTCTTCAAAAAACCATTAAAATCACTCTAAACGGAAAACCGTCAATGGAAACAGACCCACGAGGATCCAGGTTAGAATCGGTCCTCAGTACCCCTTGCTTGTCGTAAGAGGCGACACCCTTCGGATGAGACCGCAAAAAACCGAGGTCCCGTGTCACAGCAGGTGTGGCACAATAAATATCCCTTTCTGCTCAAAGGCGGTAATCACCGAGCGTAGACCTAAACTTTGCAGCCCTTCACCGGCGATGTAGTGAACTCCATGTCAGTTAAAATTTCGCGAGCGGGACGTTAAATAATGTATAATGAACCATTGGAAACATTATCATAATACAGATTGTCATCAGAAGAAACTCAGTTTACATAATCTCCAAAACTCAGTTCGATTATAAAATCATACAATAAAACAGGCATTACATTAGCGGTTGGCACTGAAGGTGATATCTACATCTACGTTAGAAATGGACTACATTCGCAACCAGTACTATAATACTGTCGGATTACATTAGATATGTGGCTTTCACAGACAATGGAACTGTATTACAATAACTGGTGGGGACTACACTAGTCGCTGTTACATGGCATGACTTCGTTGAACTTTCCTCCCAACCCATTTGTTCTTTGATGCAATAGCATATGAAAGAGAGTTTGAGTTTGCCCCAATATACATAGTATTGTACTGTATACTTGGTAGAAACTTATTATCTGTTTTCATTTTAGGTACAAATGTTCATTTTCCAGCAACATATGTGTGAAGATTCCAGATTTTTCAAAAAACCAGATCAATTTCTACCTGAAAGATTTTCTCGAGATGGAGATCTGATGAATGAAATAAGAAATGCCCATCCATTTGCAACACTTCCTTTTGGAATTGGAACTCGCAGTTGTATTGGACAAAGATTTGCAGAAACAGAGATGCATATCATTACAGCAAAAGTATTTATATATCTTTATTGTTACATGTGGTTATATCACTATTTCTTCAATATATTAGAAGTATATATAGGGCTCACGGCGGGTGTGACCGGTCGACAGGGGATGCTTACTCCTCCTAGGCACCTGATCCCACATCTGGTGTGTCCAGGGGTCCGTGTTTGCCAAGCTATCTATTTTGTATTGCTTATATAAGTTATGAGATTGATCGCTGTTCGTTATCTTCGCCTTTCATTATATAACTGAACGATAAACATGAATCCACATAGGTCCGTTATAGATATCTTACAGGATGTATAGAATAATATCATGGTGTATTTGTTTTTAGTTCTTTCAGCGCCTTGAAGTCTCACTGTTATCGAAGTCCGACAAGAAGCTGGAGATGAAGTATCGCATTTTTTCCACACCCACACAGAAAATCCCTCTTATGATTAAACAGCGACTTTAACTGCTAGCGATATAGTCCAACCCACAAATAAAGGCACACACTACATATTTTATACAAGTATGTTTCCCGAGTGAGTGAACTTGAGATATTTTAATTTCCCGGTAAAATTATATTTTTGTATCATTTTAGGCATTGTGTGAATTTACGATGTATCAATACAGAAAACCATTTGTTGGTATCTGATTTAAGATCAATTGCTTTTACGAAAATTCGTTTTAGCAATACAGTGTACAGTATATGCATATGTGGTGGTACACAAGTAACGGGAATGGGAGACATGAAAGTGAATCCCTCCGTATTGCGTTATTCTATAATTATAGTGTTTTACACCGATGGATCCCAAAGGATTATCCTGCAATTCCTTGCATACTGTAGATTCCATTTTACACGAGTACTTAATATGGCGAAATGACTCGTATACATCAAATCGCATGAACATGAAGTCGCCCTTCACCTGTTAATCAAAAGTTTTTACATGTACATGTATTATAGCAACAGAAAATTAAAAGCAAGTGATTTTATTTCACGAGTGATACCTCCCGTCAAATTACGCGAAAATAAATTCATCGTGTATATTTAGGAATCCACAGTACGAAAACTTTGAACTAATCCAAATAGAGAGAGTCATAATAATTAAATAAAAATGTAGGAAAATGTGCAGTTCCAAAATATATTCAATATTGTGCATGTTTTCCTACATATAGATAGATATATAGAAAGAAAGAGAGATAGAGAGGTTACTTGTACTGTAGACAGTCATTCCCATGCTAAGAAAACATCAGTGAAATCATCTGCATGAAATTTAAAGTTAACCCCGCCCAATCAATTAATATGAATCTGGAAAATGTCGTTGCGATATTATTTTATCGTATATACTATTCAAGAGTTCTACCATGACGTCTTACTTCTGAAGATAAAATATTCATACCGGTGTTTGTTTTATATTCTTTTTATTTTTTGATCATGTATACGTAGTTATATTAGAACCTTATGTTTCACCGATAGATTATGCTCTACACAGCGTATCAAGTGTCTTTGATTTAATTTTCAAGAATAAGTTATAAGTTGTTAACTTGATTAAGATTAAAGCACTTTTTGCTTCACCACACTTTGAATCGTAGTAGAGAAATCAATTAGATACTTCAATATTGCATGTGTGCCATTTATGGATGTTGTGCCTATTGATTTCTTGTGCTTCTTTGGTCTATTGTGCTGTGCTGTTCTGACAATAAACATACATTTACATAATGAACACTGGTAGCTAAATAGCTCTTTATAGCTTATGTTGTATTGTTATATATCATGTCCGACTCTAATTTGGGTTATTTGCTTTGATTTATCGCGGGGATAGCGAATTGTTTGACGGAAAACTTTGTCCATGCCATACTTTATGTCAGGCTGTTCTTCACACAGCGATATGAATTTTTGTTTTGTATATTATATCTAGTTTTAGCCTTATTTGGAACATTTTTTATGTTCTTTTGATTGTTACATATTTTTATTCGGTTGTTTGTTATATCTGTTTTTGTTTCTGTTTGTTATATTTGTGTTGCTTTTGTTTGTTTTATCTGTGTTGTTTTGTTTGTTTTATCTGTGTTTTGTTTGTTTTATCAGTGTTGTTTTGTTTGTTTTATCTGTTTGTTTAAGTAAAGATAAATGTATACAATTGTTCATGGATATATCAGCAATAACCTTATTCATACATGTATAATTGGCAATCAGTAACTCGGTTTAAATGGTTTCTCCCGGTCAGGTCAAGTTTGAAGATACGTAGAATTATTAATTAGGCGAATCTGATATACGCATGACATTATTTACAAAAGTATACATTTTTAAAAGCAGCATACTATTTGATTATGATTGTGATATACCTATGCTTTATGTACCCTTTACATAACATAAACCAATTCCTGTTATATCAATATCATGTTTTGTATCTAAAGCCAATAGAGCGCTATAGTTTCTTTATATTTTTGTATTAAAAATAACTTTTTTTTTTTTTTTTTTTTTTTTTTTTGGCTTATGACATTTTTATTTCCCAGACCTATCACTATAACATATAACAAATAGACTAAACGATAGAAGAAAAAAAAGTGTGGAAAGCTGCCAGGGATGGGGCCCTAACTAAGCTCCACCTAAATAACAATATATATTCCCTATTACATCTCGCAGGATGTAGAAGAAGGAAAAAAAACCTGAGAGAAATACAAGATTATATAATCATATGAGAACAAAGTTATACAAATATAAATACATGTACATCATTTCTAGAGGATATTAAAGTATTTCGTGACAACTACCCAAAGGGCCCTTCTCGCACTCCAAAAAGTCTATTTTGACCCTGGGTAGTCATGTAAAAGGGAAGGCAGATCATTTCCCTTTACTTTATTTGTACATGATATGAATAGCATGCAACACAATTTGTAATATAAATATATAAGACTATAATTTTTTTACAATACTATCAAGAATATGCGAAAAAGATACCTTGTTTAATTTTTTGTATACAGATACATTGAATTCAAGGATTCCCTTTACATTCTTTCGAATGTCATAAGATTGCTCTCTTTTTTTTAATATTCTACAATACATTTTATATTTGTAAATTTTACATGCAATTAGTGATAAAAGATTATTTAAAAATACTGTTTTCTCATTGATTTCCCAAAAAAAACCAAGAACAATGTTTTTCCATGAAACTTGAAAATTCAATGTTTTCTCAACGATTTTCCAAATTTCACAAACATTTTTACATTTCAGTACCAGATGCTCATTATCTTCTTTTTCCTTACATAGTGAACATAAATCCGTATCAGTAACTTTCCATTTCTTTAACATAACTCGGTTGCTGGTTAGATTGTTCAACAACTTGTAATTGAAATCAGCAATGTGGGTATCAAAGATATTACATATTTTTTGTTTATATATTGCACTCCAAGACTGTTTTGAAACATTGAAGCTTTTAGAATAAAAATTTTGGTGTAGAGGAGGTACAAATTTCTTATCCCGATAAATATCATAGAACATTTTACTTGAGAAATCTTTCACATGTACAATTCCCTGATTTAGCAGTAGAAAGTATGAATTATCTTTTATATGTACATTTTCATATATTATATTTTGAACATCGAAAGGTTGTAGTAATTTTCCTATGGCATTTTTTACAATATTATATTCACAAATCCAGTTTTTCTTGCAAATCAATTTATCTATAAACCATTCCATCGGCTTAATACCATTCTCATCCACCACGTCAATCACGTATTTCAGACCACTCTTTAGCCATGATTTTAGAAATATAGGTTTATTTTTAAATACCACAATATTATTACTCCATAATGGCTCCCTCAGTATATTGTTCAAACAATCTAGCCTGTTTCTACCCTTGCATTCATTAAAAGATGCGAACATTTCCTTGTAAAACATAGGAAATCCCTCCATTATCTTATACTGTTTGATATTAGTGATATTTGTTTTACTTAAATAGTCAAGATCATAATTGTTTTCCAAACATATGCTATTCACAAAATGGTATAATGGATTTCTTTTATCTAATATTTTCTTAATCCATGATATTCTTAAAGATTTAATTTTTGATAAGATATCTACAACTCCAATGCCTCCACTAATGATATTTCCGATTAATGTATTTCTTTTTATTCTATCTCTCTTATTCCAAATGAAATTGTAAATAAGTCTTTGAATTTCTTTGATAATGTTTGAATCTGGTAGGTTTAATATCGAAGCTATATATATAATTTTAGATATTGCAAGACTTTTAATTATGCAAACTTTGCCAAAAATGGTTAAGTTTCTTGTTTTCCAAGATTCAAAAAGTTTCTCTACATCGCTGGTGATTTTTGTCCAATTATTTCTCAGGCACATTTCTTTATCATGGCCAATATATACACCTAATGCTTTTACACATGAAACATTTACATAAACATTATGAATTTTCTTAAATCTGTTTTTTAAAGGTCCAGTTAATATGCATTCTGTTTTTGACATATTTAATCTCATACCCGAAACATTACTAAAATTACTTATCGCCTCGAGGGCCTTCTTTAAAGACTTTTCATTTTCCATTGGAAGGGTAGAATCATCGGCATGCTGTATTATCTTAATGTCTTTTTCCATTCCTTCTTTTTGAAACCCATGTATGCTGGGATTGTTTCTTATTGAAATTCCTAATATTTCAGCCACAAAGAGAAACAAGACTGCTGATACCGGACATCCCTGCCTTATTCCCCTATGCATCATGCAAGTTTTAGATATCCATCCATTATTTTTTATTCTGAAGATTGGATTTGCATATAAGATGTGAACCCATTTAATAAAATTTTCACCAAAGTTAAATCTTTTCAGTACTTCAAACATAAAATTCCACTCAATTGAATCAAAGGCTTTCTGAAAGTCTAAAAATAAAAGTATAAGTTCTTGATTATTTTCTTCACAATAATCAAAAATGTCCAAAATTAATCTTGCATTTAGTGCGATATTTCTTCCTTTTATATAAGCTGTTTGATTTATTGATATCAAATCATCTAGCAGTTTTTGTAAACGCCTGGCGAATACAAAAGCTATTATTTTATAGTCTGTGTTGGTAAGGCTAATTGGTCTATAATTTCCTAGGTTTTGTTCGTCTCCTTTCTTATAAATCAAAGTAATCAATGATAATCTCTGCGTAAAAGACATTGTATTTAAATCAAAAATACTTTGTAAAACACAATAGAAATATTGTTTTATTTCTTCCCAAAATGTTTGATAAAATTCACATGGTATTCCATCCAGACCAGGAGATTTATTGCTTTTCATATTTAAGAGTGCCTCTGAGCATTCCTGAAGTGAGGGAAATATTTCTAATTCATTTTTCTCCTTATCTTTCAATGTAAATTCTAAGTCTATAGCATTTATATATTCGTTGATATCCGTGGTTTGTATATTATTTGTTCTATATAAATTTTCATAAAAATTGCACATATTGTTTAGTATGTCATCATCATCGAGTATGATATCACCAGTTTCTTCTCTTAAAGCTTTAACTACATTATTTATTTGTCTTCTCTTTTCTAAATTTAAGAAGTACGAGGTATTCTTTTCTCCTTGTTCTATCCAATTGGCCCTAGACCTAACCTGTGCACCTTTTGCTTTTTTATCTACAAGCTTTGATAATTCATTTTCTAAATTTCGTTTTTGATTCATGTCAATATTATCCGCAGGTAATTCCTCAATTTTTTTGATTTCCGATTGTAAATAGGCTAACTTACTTTTATATGATTTATTTATTTTCTTTGAAAAGTCTATACAGAATATTTTTATGTTTCTTTTTAGAGTTTCCCATGATTCATGCGGTTCTACTTCATTGAAAGTGTAATTTGATAGATATTTTTTCATTTCTTCGACGAAGTCCTGGTTTTTTATCAGCGAGACATTAAATTTCCAATAGCCCGGTCCTCTTAATTTTTCATTTATAATCAGACAGAACTGTAGACTTAAATGATCTGACAATCTAACACCATTTGAATGAGACCCTGGGATTTTTTGTAGACAAAAAGATTCACATTGATAACAAAAAGACTTTGAGATAAAAATGTAATCGATTCTACTCGTAGCTATATTTTCACCATTGCACCAGGTATATCCTTTATTATTTGGTTTAACTTTTTTCCACAGGTCTATGAGCTCCAACTTATTTAGGATACTATTTAAAATATTCACACTTTTGTCTTGTTTATTTTCATCTAAAGAACAATTGAAATCACCCCCTATGAGCATGTTCTCTTGACACTCCGCATGTTTTTTTATCCAAATATTCATACGTTTAAAAAAGCCATACTTTGCATTTATATCATTTGGTGCATATATGTTTATTATTGTTATAATCTTGTCGTCAAATTTAATATTTAGTAGTAACTTTCTTCCATCGTTAGATTTATGGATATTCAATATTTCATACGCCAAATTCTTTCGAAAAAGAATGGAGACCCCTCTACTGTAGGGCGAGTCTGAATAACAATGTATTGCTTTTCCAAACCATCTAGCATTATAAGCAATAGTATTTTTTTCAATATAATGCGTTTCCTGTAAAAGAATAATGTCAAAATGACTATCTGAAATCCATGTGTTTAATTTAGTACGCTTTTCAGTGGTATTTAGCCCTCTACAATTAACAGAAATAAATCTCAATCTATTCATTTATTGGCTGTTTACTTTCCTGACGTAGACTTGTTGCTGGCTCGGGTTCCGCTCCGTTGCTTCGAATTTGATCTGTTTACCTGCATCTGTCTCGCCAGATTGTCTAGCATGCGTCCGAGCTTGTTTTGGCCGGGCCATCGCTGCATAACAGTATGAATGGTTCCTACATTGTTTAGCCCCGTTCCCCAGTATGTGTCCCACGTTGCCTCGGCCAAGATGTTGGTTTTCTTGATTTTACCAAGCGCCTCGCGGAATTCTTCACACTGCTTGATTTTGGACTCCAAAATCTCCCTCATAACTTCATCCCGAGAATCCAACCATGCATCGGAGACAAGGATTTGATTTCCAATCCGTTTTGCGTCGAGAGCAGTCTCTGCATTACTTATGGATTCCGCTTTGTTGAGATCGCCAGAACGCATTGCTTTCACGTGTTGAAAAGCTTGTTCGGCAGAGGAGTATGTTGCCCCAAAAATTTTCAGCTCCGTGGGGAAAAAGTTGGATAACGGGTTATCCTGTCCCGCAAAAGCCACCACGTCCTCCTGCTCTGTCACATATAGTTTGCATTGCTTGGATCCCGGTGAATGTCCTGGCTCCTTGCAGATCCTACAACATGCCTCATACTCACAATTGTTTTTGTAGTGATCGTCCGCCCAGCAGTTAGTACACTGCTTTTTTGTCTCCCTGCTGGGTTGACCCTTATGAACGATGGTACATCTTAGGCCCGCACAGGTAGTAGTTCTTGGTAGAAATTTCCCGTCCATGGGCGACATGTAGACGAACCTGTTACCATTATGGAAATCAGTCATCCTGTGTGAAATGGGGTGTCTGATCTTCTCTAGCTTGATGTCACTTGTGAGCTTTGCACCATGTTTTTCTAATATTTTTGATACACAATTGTCATCGACAGATATTGGTAGGCCTTTGATAAGCACTCTTATCACTTTCTCATTCGGATTTTCCGTTCCTGCTGAATATGGGTTAGTATCAAAAACCTATTTTTATTAAAAATAACTTTAATAAAGAAAATATTGAATTCATGGCCTATTTCATAGAGTTGTGTTATCGGATCATTAATAAAACTAAAAACTGTGACCTACGTGTTCTTCTTTTTCGTCTTCTTTCAACTATAGACCATCTGAACATGTATTACTGGTGATGTTAATATAGTTGAAAATAAGGACCTCCAATCACTTATTCCAAAAGGTCCTAAATACAGAGAACCCCGGTCTTTCAATTGGTGACAGAACTTCGTCTCTATTAAATTATGAATTCTGTCGAAGATTATACTAAACGATAGGCTAAATATGAAAAATAACTTGATACATTGTCAGAATGGATTAAAAGTGTAAGAGGAATTCCGTATTAGACATATTAAAACAAAAGTACGTAACATCTATCCTTCTGTGTTTAGTAAACCAGAAGTGAAGAAGAAAAATAGATAGGTTACATGAGGGGT
This sequence comes from Ostrea edulis, assembly GCF_947568905.1. Lineage (NCBI taxonomy): Eukaryota > Metazoa > Mollusca > Bivalvia > Ostreida > Ostreidae > Ostrea > Ostrea edulis. Next base: position 53,812,321 of record NC_079166.1, on the reverse strand, counting down.
ATGTTTGGGTTCCAGCTGGCAAAGCTTGTGACAGTGTGGTCTTTGTTTGTGGGCTCATTATTGCAGCTGTGTTTTAAGCGGGCTTGGTTCCATTTTTGGTGATTTTGCCTATACTCTAGCTGCCCTTTCGGGAGATGAAATTCTTTGAAGCCGTGCTTCAGTTTTAGACACATTTGGTGTCCCAGTCGGTGGGTCGGATGAATATGAGTTACCGCACCTACCATACATATACTGGATTCCTAAACTTCATAAAAACCCCTACAAAGATACATTGCTGGATCCAGTGGGTGTTCTACCAAGCTTCTATCTCTGCTCCTCCCGAAAATATTAACAGATGTGAAGGAGAAATTCCAAACGTACTGTGCGACTACATATGCCAGATGTGGTGTAAATCAAATGTGGATTCTAAAACATTCCAAAGAACTCAGTTTTGAAATCTGGGCAGGCTGCTGGTAGGCAAGTTGATGGTGCAGGGGGTTTCAACAGTCTCGTTTAAAGTCAGCATTTCGCGAGTTCTATGGTAGTTGTAACGATCTAGTTTATACCGATCATGAAACCGTTCCTTGCACATCAATTTTGACTATGGATAACTCCGTTTCTGATCAAGATAGAGAGTTTACGGCGGGTGTGGCCGGTCGACAGGGGATGCTTACTCCTCCTAAGCACCTGATCCCACGTCTGGTGTGACTAGGGGTTCATGTTTGCCCAACTCTCTATTTTGTATTGGTTATAGGAGTAATGAGATTGATTACTGTCCGTTATATTAACCTTTCATGACGCTAAATAGTTTCTGCATAGCAGTTTGTGTTTAGTATTGATAGCAGAAAATCAAATTTATGTCTTTCCAAAGGTATTCTGATTTTGTCGAAATGATTTGTAGATCTAATGGAAAATAAGTTTCACAGAAATAAAAACTTGTTAGAATTTAAAAACATATAAGCCAAAGTTGATCTGAAGATGCCGTGTTGGAAAGGGTGTGTTTGAATATGAATAAAATTGAAGATAACAGACAGTGATCACTCTCATAGATCCTATAAAGAATCCAGAAAATGGTAAACCTGGGCCCTTGGAAAAACCAGATGTGAGATCAAGTACCTAGGAGGAGTAAACACCTTCTGATAATCGGTCACACACGCCGTGAGCCCTGTATCTTGATCAGGTAAACGAAGTAATCAAATAAGATCATTATAACGGCCTTGCTACAGAGGAGGGGGGTAACAATGTTTAATATTAAGACAAAAATTGTTCAGTAACCTCGGGGTCTTCTACCACATCATGATTAAGCGTCTGCACAAGTTTTGTGTACATGTACATTATTAATTGTGATGCATGTGAAAGTCTGATTATCATGATCAGACCGTTGATAAACAACGTAATCAGGCTCATGTGCTATTTTGATTGTAATGCTTTTACAGGCAACATCAATACTAGTAGCAGGTGTTCTATAAACAACCATTATATCATTTATTATTTCACTATTTTGACTATATGAAAATACATGTGAAAGAGGAAACAATTTGCAAATTTCTTTTTTCCTGGGGAGGAAGTAGAGGGAAGAGGGGGGGGTAGTTTAATCAATTTGCACTAAATTTACTTAGATTTTTGTAGAGAGTTATGTTTACTTGGTGAGACCTCGAGTTAGTTTTAGAAGAAAGATGGAGTAATGGTTGCATCATTATCTTTCAAAATCATACTAGAATGTTATAAATACACTGGATTTCTGATGATAAAAAAAGCTCTGGTTAGATACTTTCTATGCATTAGGATTTTTAAAATTTATAATGGGAACTAAGATTTTGGAATTACGGTTTTTCTGTATGTTGATTCTGTTCGGATTTATTGTTCAACTGCCGTAAGTTAGCATTTTTTCTATTGTTACAATTTTCTATCAATTATTAATTGTAAATAGATATTATCAATTGTTTAATTGTCTTTTGTTAGTAAATTCTGCTGCGCTATATTAAGGGATTGTTCTGACCCATAACATCAAATTGAAACTAGGACTAATCTAGCTGGCGCGGGTACATGTATGCTCCTTTATTAGGTAGTATTAAGAGGGTGTCCATTATGATATTAGACAGAGGTCGGCACATGCTATCTCTCAGATTTTCATGAAACTTTGTGCACAGGTTCCTACTGACCCCAATATGAAATTTGCCAAATAAAAAGTTTCTATCATGTTTAGTTTGGGTTCGACATGGAAAAACAACTTTGAGATAATTTTCGGTCCAAAAAGGTCACGAAATATTGGGAAAAAGTGCTATGTTTGAACAGCTCTAAAATGTCATATAACTAAGAAATAGAGGAAAGCAATATTTTATATGTTAGATATACACTATATGCAATAACTAAGAGGGGTTTTGTGTGTATATTCATCCAATGAATGAATTTATTAATTGTTAAAATTGCACATATTTCACACCAATATATTTTACAAAATAATGATCAAAATTTAAGATCTCATAAAACCCAATACAATGTCTCAAAAGAAATAAATTATGTATAACCAGAAACTTGAAGAGGTGTATTTCAAGTTACAAAAATAAATTCAGTGGGAAAAGCAAGGTTTGATGGTGAAAAGTTGAACCGAAATCTCTAAATTTTCATAAGTGCGAAAAGGTCAACTACTTAAATGAAGATTGTTGAACTACATAAATAGAAATAAATATGAAGTACATATAACCAATCAATGATTAAATGATTGAAATTCATGAAAAATTACTAGAACCTATGAACATTCAGAAATAAATTTCATGTCTTTGTATACATTCTATATAATAAAGGCAAAAAAATGCCTATGTAAATCATTATATAAAATTTTACAATGTTGATTTTTAGAGGTCATTTCTGACACAGGATTTGAGATAATAGTCAATTAATTAACACACATATATGAAGTTAAAATTATCAGTAAATCAAATTTTAATCAATTGCCTATCATGAAGAATCTTAATTCATTCACTCACATTACAAAATTGACATTGGTAGATCCCGAGGCGGTTGGGGGGGGGGGGGTAGAACACACCCTCTCCCTTTCTCTGGGACATCTAGATAGTTATTTAGCATTAACCAGAATTTTTTTTACTCTCTTGTAAAGCATTTCCTTTTGCATTCATGAAATAACATGCCAGATTCCATTTTCTGCCTACATCAGATTGGCAGACTTGCTTTAATGCATGTTTACTCTGATGTTGAAATATATATTGACCACTTCCAGATACACAAAATGTTTGTTGAATTTTACCCAGTGATGGAAAATGTTCATAAAGTATCTTCAACTGATGCATAAAAGGTTACATGTAACTACCCCCCCCCCCCTCTTTCAAATCACTGGATCTGTCTCTGTTTAACAAATGACAATAAACAAATCATGTCTTATCGCAATTCACCTTTGAATTAGAACGCTTTGGCCGATATAGTATTGCGTTGTGTGACGACACAATTGAATCTGTTTGTAATACAATTGCGAAATGCAACAGAAACACTCATTGGTCCATATGTATAAGTCCGCCCAAATTCCCTTATACGGGAGTAGTCAGCATTTGAAAACATGACGGCCAGATGCTAGATGGAAAAAAAAACTTCAAAGGAAGAATGAGAAAAAGTTGTATTCGTGTGTTGTCGTCTCATAAATTTAATATAAAAAAATTCCTAACATATTTTCCTACTATACTTGTGTCCAAACATACCTTCATATATTTATTAAAGGCCCATACGACCCAAAAACTCGATCACAGCTTTTGATGATTTCATTCGTAGACGTAGCCATGTTAGGTAGCCAGTCAATTCGAATCCCAGTTCATTTCCATATTGACACAATAGCGTCTAGATGTGTACTAATACCCCACAAATATTTTAGCTAAATTGTTTAAATAATATACCACCCCAGTCCTATTAAATGATAATTATTCAAATAGCTAAACTCACGGCAGTGCGGCTTTCATTAGTCATGAGCGGCCGCGCCGGCCGATCTCCATCTAATGGGCTAATGTAGCATTTTCGTTCATCAAGAGCTTATTTTACCTTTACAAAAACTGGTACAAAAATGTTTTAATTTCTATTAATTATTCGTGTTGATAATAAATGAAGAGCGAATACATAACTTACAACCGATTTTATGAATAGATACAAGAGTTCGAATTGACCAGCTACCTAACATGGCTACGTCAACAAACGAAATCATTTGAAGCTGCGAGTTTTCGGGTGGTGTGTGGCTTTAATGAATATTTGAAGGTATGTTTGGACGCAAGTATATAGTAGGAAAATATGTTAAGATTTTTTTTATATTGAGTTTATGAGACAGTAACACAAGAATACACCGATTTCAGGCCTCAACCGTCCGCAGCTTTTAATGACCCGTAAATCGAAGGTTTTTATATGAGGTGGATCTTTTCAGAGAGCTATGTACAGTTCTCCAGCTACACTGAATCCGCTCGAGAAAGTGGGCGGGCTGTAATCGGCCAATGAAAACTCGTTGTATTACATCAAACATGTCATTCAAATTGTTCAATCGTCTCATTCAATTGTGTCGTCACACAACGCAATACTATATCGGGTAAAGCGTTCTAATTCAAAGGTGAATTGCGATAATGCCTGGTACTTAGTAGCATGGTTTGCAAAGAAAGAGTTAGTGCATATTTCTGACATTTGTTACAAACAAACTTTTCCCTAGAAATTATGAAAATTGGCACTGAATTTATATTGATACATATATATTAACAATTGATACATTTCACAGTATGGAATCTTATTTTGCCACCCCACCACTCTCTTTTAATTTATGTCTAATGCCATAGCAGTGTTTCTTTTGAATATAGGTTCACAAACAGGAATAAAATTTGTCACTTCAAAAAATTGAAATATGCTGCAACCATAGAGTTAAAGTAGTGGTCAACATTTGATTATCTTTGTCAGCTGCAAAGTGTTTCTGTGAAATAACTGTCAACATATCTAGATTGAAGTGGAGCTATGAGTTCTGCAATTCCCCTTATAACTTCTCAAGTCTTTTGTCTGTAGTAATTCTGTGTTCTCTCCAAAGCCTCTTCCTATCTTGGACTCAACTGAGATCTAAATAACAACAGTTGTGTAAATTAATGGAAATAAAATTATGAACATGTTTAAATAGCACTGTAAGCAATGCACTAAGAAAGTCAAGATCATATGTTTGATATAGTCACAAGGTCAAAGGTCATGATATAAAATAAATTCTGGGCCGGGATTCATAAACAGTCTTAGAATGTACTTAAGTATAAGAAAATTCTTAAACCAATAAAAAACTTAAGTAATTCTAAGATTTTGAGTTTTTCTACTTAGTTTTATTCATAAAACAACTTAAGTGTAAGAAAATTCTTAAACAGTTCTTAACTTTAAGTGTAGTCTTTAGCAGTCTTAAATTGTTAAGAAAAACTTAAGTCAAGAATCATAATGGCCGCCAATAGAGCACACAGGCGATGTTTTCGAGAAAGAAAGGACTATTTAGCTCAGTACAGTGATGCACAACTTGTGGAAAGGTTCAGACTGGATTCAGTCGGTATTTATTTCATTGAAAGTTTGATTGCACATGAAATTATCAGTAGTTCACAGAGAAATCGTGCAGTATCGCCAGTTCAGAAAATCTTGCTGACTCTACGATTTCTTGCCACTGGAAAGATGCAGCTGTGTAACGGAGACGACATGGGTGTTTCCCAGTCCACCGTGTCTAGGGCTATAACTGCAACCCTCCAAAGTCTGTCCTCCCAAAGAATTGTTTCACAATTCATTAAATTCCCACAGAATACTCCTGACATTCATAAAAACCAAGAGGAATTTTCCTCTATCGCTGGGTTTCCGGGAGTTGTTGGGACCATTGGCGGCACTCACATTCAAATAATTGCCCCGAGTGAATATGAAAATGAGTATGTAAATAGACACCATTACCATAGCATCAACACACAGGTGGTCTTTGATCCATTCTACAAAATCCTTGATGTCCTAGCAAAATGGCCGGGTTCCACGCATGACGCTAGGATTCTGAACGAAAGCGGTCTCAAAGTACTGTTTGACCAAGGAAGGTTACTTGTCCATACACACTTGCTAGGAGATAGTGGGTATCCTTCGAAGAGATGGCTCTTGACTCCATTTTTGCATCCCAATCAAGGTTGTCAGACAAATTATAACAGGTGAGAATCATTGTTTTTCGATCCGCGTTCATGGCTGTACTGAAAGTCCTACTTTCTCTTTGCTCAAAAGCGCCCTCTACACTCAGTATAGTGGCGGATCCAAACTGACATTTAAAATTGTATTCTTATCTATCAGCAATCATTAAATAACATTATGTTTACAGGATTTTTTTTACAATGTAAATCTACTTTGATTGTTATATTTAACTGACATGTAAAGGGTACATTACTAATATTATTTTGTAAATAAAAGAGTGGTACATTTATATAGCCATGTCACCTGCACCTGTGTCGCAAACTCGGGTAATATTTACCAGAATAGATATTTATGTCCATTATTTTTTTAAATCAAAAAATTCAAACTTAAAAATTATTTCAATAAAAACATTTAGTGTAAAGAAATGTGGGGATTTTTTTTAAAGAAAATAGATGAGCATTGATTATTGGGGTGGGTGGGAATTTTTTTTTACTACAATAATTCAAATGAAACATAATGCTTTTATTAAATTTTTTGTCATTCCCAGCACAGTACAAAGTCCCTATTTATTCCTATATTTCCCTATAAACTTGAAGGTTCCTATATTTTCCCTCTAAGTCCCCCTATAAAGCCCTATGTAGGTGTAGCCAATTGGCAGCAAAATTTAAGCCATATGCTTATTGATACAATCATACCTGTGATACATTCAGATATGTATTTTTGTTACATGTATTTTTGACAAAACAACACTAATTTAAGAGAATGGCTTTTTAAGAAACTGAAATACTTCTCTCGAAACTTCTTTAATTTACATTTTAGCATATTCTTATTATTTTAACATTTACTGAATCAGCAATCCATTTGAAGATTGTCACTATAAGCATGGCTTGCTATTAAAATCAATGGACTGGGCAAATATGAACTAAATTATACCATGTCATCTAGATCATATTTTCTCCATTTCATTATATTAGTTTCAAATAAGCAATTTCAAACCTTTCTATTTTATTTTAAATGTTCAATTTATCCACTTCTAACATTTTGAAACTGTCTATATGCTGATCAATGTCAGTCCTTCTGTCAGCTCAATATAACAAACTTGTGGTTAAATCTGCAGTAAAATCCCAATATTTTCCCAATAAACTGCAAAAAAAAATCCTATAATCCTATATTATTTAAACCAAAAGTGGCTTGACACCCTGACAATGGTTTTTCTTCAGATTTTCAAATTTTCAGATTTTCATAAATTTTACATACCATTATTATTATTATTTTTTTGTTGTTGTTATTATTATAGTTTTCCTAATATATTATATAGATTTGATTCAATCATAGGGCTCACAAGAAAACAAGAAGTGTTGTAGAGAGAGGGATAGGCCAACTTAAGAGAAGATTCCATGTTCTGCATGGAGAAATCCGCCTTTCTCCAGAAAAGGTGTGCCAAGTCATCATTGCTTGCTGCGTTTTGCACAACATATGCAAATCTAGACAGATACCTTGCCCAGCTGATGATAGTGGGAATGATGATGAAAATGTTAACAACCAACAAGATGATGGGCATGCTACTGGTAATCATCAGAATGGTCAAACAGAAGGACTAAGGTACAGACAACTATTTGCAGAAAATCACTTTTGATTAGTAAGCATTATGGAGGCTGGGACATTTAAGATAGAGATTAAAAATTATATTTCACATATTTTAAAAACTGAATTCATGCATTATTAAATGTGGTTTTAATTCAAAAATTGTTTGTTTGCCCTTATATCTGACCTACTGATGATAATTTTCAACCCCTGTTTTCCTTTTAAATCATTTTAGTATACATTAAATTTCTTTTTCTTTAAATCAGACATTCAACATTACTTTATACTAATACCAATTGATTATTGTATCAAAATTGTAAAAAAGAAAGAAAAAAGTACATGTAAAACATTTCCTACCCTCTTAACTATTGTCTATAATCCTCCAATCAGAAATGGGCAAACAAACATATTTCAATTTTGGCCAGAATGAAAACAAAACTACTACAGACATGTGTTTTATCATGATCATCAATTTATTTAGTTTAAGAATTATACAAGTTGAGTCAAATAAATTGATAAATAATTTTCATGAATAACAGTCAAAGGCAGATATTATATTTCATATATTTTACTGGTATACAGTGTGCAACTAAATTTTAAAAGAAAATACTTTTCATTCATGTTTTCTTCAGAAAGCAAAAATTCTGGTATCACACATACACACACTTCACATTTACAAATTTCATAAGAGCGAGCAGAGTTTTGACAGTTACCATATACAAGTACTAATTGCATGTCTTGTAAATTATTTTAAAAATATGTTGTAACAGAAATTTGTCGATATAGTTATATCTGTAATATGATACTCATAATTAATGTAAAACAATAAATTTTGGACAATTAAGTCACATATATATAGTCATTCACGTAATGACAACTCATTGCAATGAAAAACAATCAATTTTAGGGATTCAATCTGACTTATATATAGTAATGAGAATGAAATAATTCTTTGATAAACAATGTCACAAACTATCAAGGTTTATGGAAACTGAAAAAATTAACAGTTTATATGAATATGCAAAATTTCCTTAAAAAGTCATATAAGATTTACATTTATTGAAAATTCGTAACACACAGTAAGAAAAAAGTTACAGTTTGTTTTTGGGTTGTTATTTGTTAAGTTGTTCTTATAATTGTTCTCCTCTTCCTATACTACATTGATATGATAACCATGGCCCTGCAGTTCCTTAAAAGATTTCTAAAAAAATGTTTCCAATATATTGACATGTAAAAATCTGATCCATTGTTGTGGCCCCACTGTACCCTCTAGAGCCATGATTTGAATAAACTGAATATACAATAGCAGAGGATGCTTGCTTATCATCATGACTATAATCATAGCTAGCAGTGCATGATAAGAAGATTTTTAAAGACTTAAAATTAAACTTAAATATATAATCCCATGTACAACTCTGATCCCTTATTGTGGCCCTATCCTACACTCAGGGTTCACAAAATGAACTAATATGAACATTCGACAATGCTTGCAACTTTGATTCTATTGAGAAAATAGTTTTTAAAATATATCATATTCTGATAGTCACATATAAAATGTTTCCCCTACTCTGGTCTCACCCTAACCACAGTGGCCATGAATTTGAATACTTGAATCTGAACTACCTGAAGATGCTGACAAACAACAGCAAAAATATTGATCAGTCTCTTAATCTAAGGATGGTTCATTCCTCTTTTTTTAAGCTTTCTTATTTTCATTTCCAAATACTGGACTTCTAGTTCCAGCTTCCTGCAAGTTAGTTCTTCCATTTTTCTTTTCAGGTTAATGTCCCTGCTGCTATTGCCTGAGGTTACCAATGGCAATGAAGACTCCAGGACAGATGTTACTTCTAGGGGAGTTGATCCAAGAATGTGGGGATCTGTATCTGGAGGTCCTTCAATTACATGGATTCCCCTATGATGGGAAGAGGAATACATTATTCTTTATGAATCTTGTATTAATCCATTTGAGAATGATTAAATGATGACTTGGATGATTAGTTTAATAATTGTTGTTCTTTTTCTATTTTGATGTTTATATGATATATCATTAATTTATTTACACAAATCAAATTACAAACGTTAATTCTGTCATGGTAGATTCCAATCAATCAAAGAATTTGACACCTATTATGATACAATTTTAACTAGTAAATGATGTTACTCATTAAGTTACTTACACAGATTCATCACCAAGTATATCTAGGTTTAGCAGGGACGTATCAATGCCTCCCTCTATACCCATCAGGCAAGTGTTATTTGCCCCAATTACACTAGTAACAGCTTCCGCTACAGCACTCAATGACTTCGGAGAAGGACCACCACCTGCAAAAAAAATGTCTTCTGTAAAAATGTATTGAATTGCTACATACTGTGTGGATTTCTTTTTATCCTACAGGATTTATAAAGTGTTAAAATATAATATTACTGCAATGCACTGTATAGAATTATAAAAGAAATGTACGTGTTTTAAATAACATGAATTTAAAAGCATATGACATATCAAATATTTAATTGGGGGAGGGGGTCTTTTTTATCACATGAAATGTTACTTTAATTTCTGAAATCATGTATAATTGTTGAATAACAATGTCATAAGGAATGCTGTTATGATTCTCAAGTTCCTTAAATGATTAAGACAATTTAAAAGATAAAAGGGTCGAAACAACTAGGGGCCGAAACGACTTGTGAGCGAAATGAGTGGCCAAAACGAACAAAGGTAAATACCCCACATTATCTTTTTATCGGTATAATTCCTTGCAATGAAAATGAAATGAAAGATTTGCCTGGATGAAATACGCATTTTAATCTCACTGTGTTAATGGGATGCATAAGTATACGTGTATATTTAATGTGATACACAAGTTCTCCTAACACTCGCGTACTCGTCAGTATATGTAGGCCTATGCACCTATCTATTGGTCATAAAACTTGTATTCACCATAATTTACAATTTCATCATCAACTCACCTGTACCAGTAATTATACGTCTGTGGTTGGAAATCTCCGTTTTTGTCTTTGAGAAGATGTTGTGGCACTTTTTCTCAACTTCAAAGTTGCAGACATAGCCACAGTAAGAATGGCGATTCAATGACAGACCTGTAACCTAGTACTTATTTGGTATTATACTTACATTACATGACCAAATGTATTCCGTGAATTGACAAAACAGAGACAGAAAATCAATGTCATAAAACAGAGACAGAAAATAAATTTCATTCTCGCACTCTATTGTATGTTAGTGAAATTCTGGATAAATAGAAAGGTCAGTTCAAAACAAAATCGTATTCGTAATTGCGAAATAAGAGATAAGATGGAGGGAAAAAGCTTCAAGAAAATCAACTATAATGATGAGAAAACGGACCTTACTTCAGTTTAGTTCAATTTGAATGATAATTGAATAACTGATATTATTCGAAATGTGTGTGTGTGTGTGGTGGTGGTGGGGGGGGGGACGGTTGTGATCCCTTTTAAAAGTGGGATTGACACTTGCCCCGGCTTCCTTCTCCTCTTAAGCCCTTATATATTCACTGGAATGAAAATTCAAGTATATCGATATCACACATAACCGAAATGAAGTACATGTAACATATGCAATTCCACTGAGGTGGATAAATTATGCTCATGTCATAAAAATCCTTTGATTTGAAACTGAATTACCAGGAAGGAAGTCAATATCAACGATGTTGTGACGATAGAAAAACACTACATCAACAAATATTAATGAGGACCGGGGTTACCATGGAATGTCCTTTTCTATTATCGTATATATTTTATTTTAATAGCTTGATTAGAAAATAATCTAATCTATCGAATGTTTGAAAATATGTCGCTAACAATGTAGACTTGAACAGTGATCAAATGCTAATTTAAAATTGCATCCAAAGAAAAATTTTCAATGTTGAACAAATACATATACGATAAGGAGATTGATTTTATTTTGGAGAGACAATTACGAAACTTATGCCAATGTTAAATCAATCAACATATTGATAATTTGTTTGTCAAGATGTTCATATTTAGAATACACCATTTTGACATTAAGAAATGAAGGAATTCATACCCAGTATATGATGTAAGAAGGAAGTAGCCTGCCTCGGTTTAAAATTTTTACGCAGAACATGATATCGCATTTAAAACATTTGATATATTTAAACCCACATGCAGGTGATGATGGAGTGTTCCTACATAAATATGGCTAGTTGACGATGGAGAAGCTGAATTCATCCAGATTATCATAAAGTTGAGTTGTTAGTTTGCCGTTAACGCCTATATCATGTAAAACATCCAAATAGGAAGCAAAAATGGATGACTCTGCGATCTTTTTTTATTTTCAGTACACTAGGATATGTCTGGCTACAAAAATGTAGCTCCCTGGAAAATTCGAGTTGTCACAGATCAGAGAGCTAGGTTCCCACTCCTTATTCATAAAAACTTCGATTTAGGTCGCAGAAAAATCTGTGCGCGGTTGAGAACTTATATCGCTATAATTCCAATGTTATTTATTACATTTGTTTTGATTGAACAAAAACCAATTTACATGAAAATTTATACATCAATAAATCCAAAAACGCAATGTATACATACGCGCCTGAAAACAAATAACTTAGTGCGGGGAAACTATTCAAATTATTGAAATTGATAATACAGGGAACGAATTAGAATTATAAGAATCAAACATTCTTTTGGAAGAATTTATCGATGTGTAAACTCTGGACATTTTACTCACAAACTTGACATAAAAGTGTGTCGCACTTTTATTCAGTTTGTGAGTAAAATGTCCAGAGTTTACACATCGATGAATCTTCAAAAAGAATGTTTGATTCTATAGTATTGTCTCATCATCGTCTCAATTGTTTTCATAATAATAATAATAAAAAAATCTTAACACCTTTCCTCGATATACTTGAGTTCAAACATGTATTAAAACATTCATTAATTCCCCATGCGAAGCCAAAACTTTTAGCTTTGAATGATTTTGTTTGTTGTCGTAACCATACTAGGTACATGTAGCCAACTGAATCGTATCCCATTAGTTTATGGCATTCATAATATCCAATACGAGGTGTCTATTCGATCTTTATTTGTCACAGACACGAATAATTAAATCAAAAAGTAAAAATGTATTATTCCTCTAGGCGTAAAATAAGCTCTTGAGTTTTGAAAAGTAATTCTGGTATGCTATGATAACCTAGCCTACTCCGTTTTCAATAGCAACATGTAAAAAATAAGATGAAAGCAGTGAATTTACTTGAAAACTCAAACCAATTCAAACAATCATTTTCTAACCGAACTGGGGTGATTTCATCCAAAACATTTCAGTACAAATAATTGTGAGAATATAAATTCGCAGAGGTATTGCTTTAAAGAGTGTGAGAGTGGGAATGAATTAAGTTCAGTTTGAATGGCTACCTAACATGGCTACGCCAGTGGAGGTGTGGATTTTCCGATTTCATGGGGCGTCATTATAACAACAATAATAATGATGATAATTCATTTAAAGGCGACAACTCAGGTAGTGCAAGCACTATTCTTCACCAGGGCATTCTGCCATTAAACATATGCAAACTATAAATAAACACCTGTATACAATGAAACATTATTTCGACATTGGTTTACATAACTTACTGCTTCAAAGTATTGTGTGATGGTAACATTATTATACGACCAGATAAACCATTCCATAAGATAACAGCAGAGTATTGACAGACTTCCGCTGTGACTGGCTGATGCGATCATTCTTTGTTTGACACACCGACGTCTGTCACAAAGCCATGTAATGTTAATTATAATAAGTTAATTCCATCTAACCATTCACCTGTAATTTTGTGAGAGCTGTTTGGCAAGCATTCCACTGTCTGAAGCCTTCCATTCTTTTCTGTTTGGTGTATTTGGGACAAGGGGATATAAAGTGTAATTTTAGGATTTCTGCACGGCCGGGACCCTATCGGAAGGGCAAGAATTGCCATAGATTTATCAATGTGAAAAATCGTCTTTACCATCGTTCAAGTGTAAGAAAAACTAAATGCCTAGTCATGTAGAGAAGCAATGGTGGATTTGATGTTTTCTGTAGTAGAAGGTCTGACTCCAGGGCGGGAACAGACTTCGCATTAAGTGTATATGTGTAAAACATTTCAATAAAATCTTTTATGCTATTGATGCTGAATTGAAACTAAATATATTTTAGAAAGAGCAGGTAGCCGTTTACCAAAATTATAAATTTTATCCTAGTGGTAGGGTTTTGGTACCAGGTTGAAGACAAAATTTTCATAGTAATTAAATGTCTTTACCATTTGAAAGACTTCATTACTTTTTGCTGATACTATATCATAATTAAATGCATATACAAAATGTATATGAAAAGCAAAAAAGGGTGTACCAAAATTGGGAACTTCTCAATCTCAGGGTTCTGACTTTGACATGGATCGAAAATAGCCATATAGTGTCAATATATCTTATATTATGTAAAGCCTTTCATCAGTTGTTAAACGTCAATTCATGGTTTCGCAGAAAAGAGCAATAGCCGGGGTTTTCTATATACTGTTGTGTACTACTTGCACTCAATTGACACCTGTGATCTAGATTGTTCTAGAGCTCGATGTTTACTTCTTGTTGTGTACTACTTGCACTCAATTGACATCTGTGACATAGATTGTTCTAGAGCTCGATGTTTACTTTTTTAGTAGAAAGATGTAATGGTTGCATCATTGTCTTTTAAGATTGTACTGGAAAATGCATTCTTATTATCAATACATTGAATTTTTTATGATAAAAAAGATTGTAAATAAATCCCATTTATTGGTTACATGTAATTGCCTTTGTTAATAAATTCTGCATTCTAAGGGTAATTCTGCTGGTACCAATACTCCTGCTTTCATTTTTCTCAAAATTTGCTATCATCAATTCCATTGCATAGGTGAATAATGCAGACATACGACACAACATTCTTGAACAAAAAATCAACAGAATGTAAACAAGAGGCCCATGGGCCACATCGCTCACCTGAGTCACCTTGGCCCATATCTGAAGACTTTCCATATATATTTGCATGTAAAACCTTGGTCCCTATTATGGCCCAAACTACCCTTTGCAAACTTGAATCTACACTATGTCAGAAAGCTTTCATGTAAATGTCAACTTCTTTGGCCCAATGGTTCTTTTAAAGCTTTTTTCTATATTTGTATGTAAAACTTTGACCCCCCCCCCACTTGTGGCCCCATCCTACCCCCCGGGGACCATGATTTGAACAAACTTGAATCTGCACTATGTCAGAAAGTTTTCTTGTAAATATCACCTTTTCTGACTCAGTGGTTATTGAGAAAAAGATTTTAACTATATATTTGTATGTAAAACTTTGATCCCCCTTGTGGTCCCATCCTACCCCCGGAGCCCATGATTTGAAGAAACTTGAATCTGCACTATGTCAGAAAGTTTTCATGTAAAAATCAGCTTTTCTGGCTTAGTGGTTCTTGAGAAGAAGATGTTTCCTATATATTTGTATGTAAAACTTTGATCCCCTATTGTGGCCCCATCCAACCCCCGGAGCCCATGATTTGAAGAAACTTGAATCTGCATTATGTCAGGAAGCTTTCATGTAAATCTCAGCTTTTCTGGTTTAGTGGTTCTTGAGAAGAAGATTTTTAAAGTTTTTCCCTATATATTTGTGTGTAAAACTTTGATCCCCCCTTGGGGCCCCATCTTATCCCCGGGGGCCATGATTTGAACAAACTTGAATCTGCACTATGTCAGAAAGTTTTCATGTAAATCTCAGCTTTTCTGGCTTAGTGGTTCTTGAGAAGAAGATTTTTAAAGTTTTTCCCTATATATTTGTATGTAAAACTTTGATCCCCCCTTGGGGCCCCATCTTATCCCCGGGGGCCATGATTTGAACAAACTTGAATCTGCACTATGTCAGAAAGTTTTCATGTAAAAATCAACTTTTCTGGCTTAGTGGTTCTTGAGAAGAAGATTTTTAAAGATTTGTCCTATATATTTGTATGTAAAACTTTGATCCCCTATTGTGGCCCCATCCAACCCCCGGGGCCCATGATTTGAAGAAACTTGAATCTGCATTATGTCAGGAAGCTTTCATGTAAATCTCAGCTTTTCTGGCTTAGTGGTTCTTGAGAAGAAGATTTTTAAAGTTTTTCCCTATATATTTGTATGTAAAACTTTGATCCCCTATTGTGGCCCCATCCAACCCCCGGGGCCCATGATTTGAAGAAACTTGAATCTGCATTATGTCAGGAAGCTTTCATGTAAATCTCAGCTTTTCTGGCTTAGTGGTTCTTGAGAAGAAGATTTTTAAAGTTTTTCCCTATATATTTGTGTGCAAAACTTTGATCCCCCCTTGGGGCCCCATCCTATCCCCGGGGGCCATGATTTGAACAAACTTGAATCTGCACTATGTCAGGAAGTTTTCATGTAAAAATCAGCTTTTCTGACTCAGTGGTTCTTGAGAAGAAGATTTTTAAAGATTTTTCCTATATATTTGTATGTAAAACTTTGATCCCCTATTGTGGCCCCATCCAACCCCCGGGGCCCATGCTTTGAACAACCTTGAATCTGCATTATGTCAGGAAGCTTTCATGTAAATCTCAGCTTTTCTGGCTTAGTGGTTCTTGAGAAGAAGATTTTTAAAGTTTTTCCCTATATATTTGTATGTAAAACTTTGATCCCCCCTTGTGGCCCCATCCTACCACCGGGGGCCATGATTTGAACAAACTTGAATCTGCAATATGTCAGGAAGCTTTCATGTAAATCTCAGCTCTTCTGGCCCAGTGGTTCTTGAGAAGAAGATTTTTAAATGACCCCACCCTATTTTTGCATTTTTGTGATTATCTCCCCTTTGAAAGGAATATGGCCCTTCATTTGAACAAACTTGAAAGCCCTTCACCCAAGGATGTTTTTGGCCAAGTTAGGTTGAAATTGGCCCAGTGGTTCTGGAGAAGAAGTCGAAAATGTGAAAAGTTTACAGACAGACGGACAGACGGACATACAGACAGACGGACAGACGGACAGACAGACAGACGGACAGACAGACAGACAGACGCCGGACAAAATGTGATCAGAATAGCTCACTTGAACCTTCGGTTCAGGTGAGCTAAAAATACCAATGTTAAACAATAAGTAACTGATGTGAAAAATGTAATGTAAAGTCTTTTGTTTTTGCATTTAGTTGATGTCATCATCGAATCTTACGACGGAATTCTGAAATAAGACTAGTGTGTGAGACGTTAGAACTGGTACATTATGTAAGTTACATGTGTCAGTTAGATAACTTATTTGTTTGCGAAGTGAATGTTTACAGATTAGCATTTTATACATTTTCTTTCGCTATCCATAGACGTTGTTGAAGTAGAAGATAAAAATATAACGATTTCCATTAAACCATGGGTTCCAAATCATTTCTTTTATTATATGCTAAATCTACGTGAAAACTAACCTTTTTACTACAATGCATGGCATGCAGATCATGTATTACCTTCGCGAAAACAAAATGATACATTTCTATTTCAAGGAGACTCAATCCATGTGAAATTACGAGAGCAGAAGTATAATCTCTTTTATGTTCAAGGAAACATTTCTTTTGAATCGTTCATCGAAATCAAGAGAGAGGATGAGAATAATTATAATCACATGGACAGACATTCTTGTTATTCAAGCCCTGCCTCTGTTATTGAAGAACCCATTATCCATTCCCCGTTCGGAGAGTCTATCAGGTAAACGCAATGCTTACGCACCTGTCCTTTATAAGACGTATTCCTCATAGAGGTCTGAACATACTCCATTACAACTCGCATATCGTCTACAACAAACCGATTAACTCTTCCGCTCTCTACCGCCGCCTCACTTTTCCTTATCAATTAACTTCGAGTGCCCCTCTGCGTATTTTGCCCAGTATAAAATAGGTAATGGTATGGTTGCAATGTACCCGAAAGTTAACTTTCTCACGAAATCGCCCCTGTCACATGACAAGACCTACAGACCCTATTGCTCTTCATAGTCTTCATACTCATCGGCGTAGGAAAAGACGAAACTGTGATGAAACACAAGGAAATTCTGATCTTCAAATGCAAAATATTAATCGTCCATCCGGAGATGTACTCATACTTTTGCTATGGTAACTGTATTTACAACAAATACAGACTATGAAAATGCGGAAATTCTCATGATTAGGTCATTCAGAATTCTAAATCACCAGGAAGGGGGAAGTAACCCCACAAAGTCTAAAGATCTACATCATTTAGTGAATTTGAAAATACATTTCGGAAAAATTTGATGTGAAAAACGCAGAAACAGACATTGACCCTAAGTAAGTAGAAGTTATTTATTAAAATGATATTACAGTGTAGATAACATCAATTACCTAATAAGGCGGATTTGTTTTGTTTTATGAAATATATAATGTTTATGAAACCGGCAAGGTATTCCGGAAAACGTGATATCCGTTTCAAATGTATACACTAATATGTACATTTTCAATGTTTTTGCCTTTGATATTGGTACAATTTCAATGGTCATGGTCGTTCAGTAGTAGAACATTCGCTTCGTAACCTGGAGGTCATGCGTTCGAGCTCCGCTCGTGCCATGGCTGTGTCAAACTTAAGACGTAAACATAGATAACAAATTCTCCTTCCCCAAGCGATAGGTATATATATATATATATAAATAAATAAATATATAAATATATATATATATATATATATATATATATATATATATATATAAGCACTAAAGTTCCAACAACATCCGATACCTCAGAGTGTCGGATCCACAACATGGTTACAAGGTCAAATACAAAAAATTATACAAAGCAAACGACAGGAACATCCAGATTGTCAACAACAATCTGGTTGTTCGTGTCGTTGGTCAATTTAGTGCTTTGTATATATATATATATATATATATATATATATATATATATATATATATATTCAATAAATTCTTTTTTCTTGGTATCGGGGTAGAATAAAGTCAAATTTTTTTATATATATATATATATATATATATATATATATGTGTGTGTGTGTGTGTGTGTGTGTGTGTGTGTGTGTGTAAAACTTGTACGGTACCAATTTTGATGCACCAGATGCGCATTTCAACAAACAATGTCTCTTCAGTGATGCTCAACCGTAATGTTTGAAATACGAAATAACAATGAAGTTTTAGAGCTATTTTAGGGGAAAACAGTGTGTCACAAAAGTTCGTAAAATTCGTCTAAGGATAAGAGCTATGCGTGAGGGAGATATTCCTTAATTTTGAAATAAATTTCTAAATTTTATAACAGCAATTAAATATACATCCGTATTTTCAAGCTAGTAACGAAGTACTTAAAATATTCAATGTATAATGACCATATTTCATATCTAATAAATGGATGGTGGAATTTTTTTAATAATGGTATCATTTTGAAGGGTTCATCAAATAAAAATAATCCACCATAGGAATTTGAAAAATTTTGTTTACTGCTTGATTTATTTCACCTAGAATTTAACATTGAAGTATATGGGAAAAACATGTTTTATTACAATATTTTAAAAAGAAATTATATTTTCATACAAATCTCTTGGTAGAAAGTTACAAACACTTTCTCTTAATGAAAATATGAAATAAAATTAATCATTGACCACACACATTTTTAGAAAATTAGATTTTTCTAATTTTTACAAAGGACAGATAACTCTTCCAAAAAAGTTTTAAGTGCAAAAAGGTCAGCTTCTAATCATTTACCAGTCATGTGAATTTCATCTGCTTCACTTTCATCATTATTTAACAATAAACATTTATGTTGATCTAAATCCTTCAAAATTGTTCATTATCCTTTCATTATACATGGAATACCTTAATTACTGGGCTGTTGAGACTCCCGGGTCGACTTTAAAAACGGAGGTTCAATGTCGCGGCAGGCGTTGTCTCGTTATAGAAGCCTCCTTGCTTCGGCAATGATACTTCACCTAGACTAGCCAAATCTTTAAAGTCCACTTATGGGGAGCGGGGTTAACCAAAACGTTTGGCTAGTGATGATTCTTCACCTACAGTTGGTGACGCCTTAATACACTATATGAGTGTAAAGTTCTCAACGGGACGTAATGCAAACAAACTCTACAAATCGCACATTTTTGTAATGATAGCCATTTTCTCATGCGCTGCAGTTGTGAACAATGCATGTATCGTTATCTTCACCTTACATGTATGAATCTTCACCATTTTCACGAAGTGCTAATGTGCATTATGACGTATCCAGACGTGAAATATCGCAGTTCATACCCTCATGTATTTTCAAAAATGACTTTTCGAAAAAAGATCACGCTTGCTAGGACATGAGGTACAGCACATGTAGCTGTATAATTCTAGCTCTCGGGGAAGGGGGGGGGGGTATTGGGGCAGACCAGAGAGGTACAGATCAACCCCTTATAAAATCCTTCTATTTGAGGCCTCTCATCGTTGTTTTCTTGCCTAACATATATTCCAACTATATATACCTGTGTCCTAACATACCTTTAAACGTTCATCAAAGTCTCATGCGACCCGAAAACTCACAGTTTCAAATGAATTGTCAAATGTAAGAAATATTAAAAGCCAGTATCGTGAATACCTGCACAATCTATCAGATAATTACCTTATTACGGTACTTTACCATACTTATATTTCTGGCATTTCAACGTTACATATGGTTACATATTTCAGCCTTGTAATTAATGATTAAATGTTCATTTCTATATCGATACATGTAGAACAGATAAGAACTGTATGTTATGTACATCACAACAATAAATGCTAAAACATCTTACATGTAATCAATGAAAGGTGAAGCTAACGAACAGTGAGCAATCTCTTAAAGGACATAACGCATGTCTCTAAACTTTTTCATTTTTTCAGCAAAATTAATTCTTCTCATGTCTAAAACTACTTTAAATGTGTTTTAAATGAAATATTTTGCGTACTTTTCCAGTTTGAAATTTAATCGACAAAAAACCAATTATCACACTGACGGCTTGTAAATAATATTGCACTAAGATGTTTTGTGCCGTGCTTGTGTGTACTAGTTGTCGGTAGAAAGATTTAGACTGAGTATTTTTCAATTTTCGAAGGAAGGTACGAGAAAAAAGATGTGGATAATTTTTTGTTGGAGCAAGAATTGTACCTTTAAAAACACACTCAGTCACCTTTTCAAAAACCGCTTGGACAGAGACCCTGATAAACTGCGATAAAATGGCTATATCGAAGCTTATAAGCACTACATAATTCTGTTCTGGTCTTCAAATTTAATACACACTCGGATCAACTGCCCTTCACCTTGTCAGTAACAACATACCCGGTATAACGTGCTTCCAGTTTCTACCAAATGGTAGATTTAGAAACATTTTAAAGATACAAAATAATTGAACTTTTACTTATACAAGTAATAGAATATTGTATTTCCTAACTTTAAATTGAATTATAACATTATTTCCTCAATGAACTCGTAACATCTTTCAAGAGTGCGTCGGTATAACGCCGTGTTCCCACTTCCTAACGACGTGCAGATCACAATACGCCAGTTTCGAGATACGAACTCTTCTGTATAGGAGGTGCATTTAGTGGAACTTTGAATGCCTAAGTGGGACAAAGTGGATATACAGTCAACGAGGAAGACGATGAAATGTATTAAAAGTGTCTTCTCTTTAAATATGTAAATGTGGGAAATACTAAATACTATCGAAAGAAATGTTTTACCGAAGTGGAAACATACAAACAATGTCATATTTGCAAGAAATATCTTGGATATGGTACTTATGAATAACGAAATAACGTGATAGGATAAGAATTTTATGTATTTAATTACTCCCTAAATACTTATCACTTACTTTGTTTGCGTATCAATCGAATTCGGGTTATCAAACAGCATATGAGAAACTTACTGAGTACATTCACTTACGCTGTGATGAATATCTGTCCCACCCCCGCGTGTAAACAAATTATTTCGCGCCTTACTATGTACGAGAGTTCTCCAAAGGGAAATAACTCGGACGTATCTCGAAACCGGCGTATTCAACAATAATAATGAGATTGCTTTATTAAAATAAAATAATATAATTTCCACTTTAAATTTGATTATTTTTACTGATTTGTGTGTGTTATTTCTTTTCCCCTCTTTCCGAAATGCACTCGGCCGTGATAGTAGCTTGGCCTAGGACGTGATTCAACTACTAGTAGTTGTCAACAATGTAACATATTATAATTTGTCTAATCCAAAAATAAATAATAATTGCACTGTTTATTTTAGCGCCAATTACAGGTGTATAAAGGAATATAACATTATCAAACAGTTTGTAGACAGCGACCCATATAAACATTATTTACTCGCAATATTGTCGATTTCATACACGATTTTCTCGCCATATTTAAATCGAGGTAAGCTACTGACAAACAAGTTGATGGTACAGGGGTTTCAACAGTCTCGATTGAAGTCAGCATTTCGCAAATTATATGGTCGTTATAACGATATAGTTCGTCAATACAACCTCACATTGGGTCAAATGCTGTCTGACGTGTTTCATACCGCTTGTTAAGCCGTTCTTGGCACACTGATTTTGACTGTGGATAACTCCGTTTACCTGATCAGGATATAGGGCTCACGGCGGATGTGACCGGTCAACAGTGGATGCTTACTGCTCCTAGGCACCCGATCCCACTTCTGGTGTGTCCAGAGGTCCGTGTTGCCTAACTAAATATTTTGTATTCTAATTGTATTGTAATATCCCATTCCCCAGAACTTCCCGTGCTTGATATACAACAAGATACAACAGGCATGCAATGGCTAGAACGTACCACGGTGATGGGTCAAATTGACATTGGGATGTCAACATTATTGTTTAGGGTGGAATTGTGATGTCAACAACACACTGCAAATTAAACTAAAACTGAGATCTAACATTTTGACAATTTTCCCTTCAAATGATGATTTGCTCCTTAAATTGAAAATTAAAGTATTTTTCATTAACTTACTGATATATACAATGTAGTATATCCACATACCTACTTGTATATCGCTAATTAAAAAATAAATAGGAACTCTTCAATTTCGGGAGATAAAATATTGCACCATGGAAGTCATCATTTAAACGGAAAATTTAGTGGTAATTTTTATTATGGAATTATATACCTAGACGGTAAGTAATACAGCATTAATAGTGGTACAGAGCTTGTCCAATATTCAAATATCTTATTTGAAGCGAGCAGCAGTCAGCTAGGTGCACATTAATTGCTAGAACCAACCGAAGCTAAATGTAGATTTACAGACATGAATTATAAAAGACTGCTCCGAGATTTTCAGCCCAGATAGATTTTAGAAATGTTTTAATGCCAAGTTTAATTGATACATTAAAGGTTTATTATTATAGAAAACAATATGTAAAAGAAAATTTATCAATATAATT
Source organism: Ostrea edulis (assembly GCF_947568905.1). NCBI lineage: Eukaryota > Metazoa > Mollusca > Bivalvia > Ostreida > Ostreidae > Ostrea > Ostrea edulis. The sequence goes on along the minus strand of NC_079166.1, from coordinate 53,789,183 downwards.
TTTGGAAGAAAAAAATACCATTACCACTCAAGGTAATTAAGGGTGACTTAATTTTTCATGATCTCAGAGAATATATGGATATATTTACTTCTTTCATGTTTACAGAAAAAAACATTCCCGTCAACGGGTGTTCCAGATCATCTAAATTATACATTGGAATCAAGAGAGAGGAGGGATACCTATAGTCACATGGACAGGCATTCTTGCTCTTCAAGCCCTGCCACTGTTAGTAAAGAATCCATTATCTATTCTCCTGTCAGCATTGCTCTCTACTGTGTGGTTGGAGTCCTCACAGTATTCGTACTCATCAACGTAGGGATCGATTTGTATCTCAGGAAAAGACGAAACCGTGAGGAAACACAAGACAGAGATATCGTTGAGAGAGATTTTGATCCTGAAATGCAAATAGAATCAATTGAAGATCGAATCAACCATCCTACATTCGTTGAAGATTCTGAAAATGTTGTTATGTCGAATGATCTCCCAGCAAACACGGACTATACAAAATGTCCAGATAGCCCAAAATAAATAATGAACTGAAAAAGATTGTTTGGTGGTTAATAAATATACTAGAAGACGTTAAAAAATTAATAATGATAAAAAACCTCAGTAAATTTCATGAGGAAATGCAATTCGGACCTAGAAAAAAGTAAGGTCCGTTTGCGTGTGTGAAAATTTTTACATACATGCATAGTTTTGTTTGTTTGTTTTGTTGTCGACTGGATAATCTTTTAGCGAGATGACACCAGCTGTAGGGAAATAACCATATTTCCATGGCGTTCTATGTCGCAATAATGTTCGAAAGTTGTCTAAAGACTTACTGTGACATGAGTATCCGTGTTTTTTTTTTATAAAATCTCATTTACTCAGTGACTTTTGTACTTGTTCCTGGTTCACGTCAATTTCATCCTATTAAAATGTGTGCTTTCACACAAAGTGATTCATGTGAAGAGATTCACAACAATTTCATGTGAAAAAACTTTCACGAGAAATTCATAAAAAGACTAACATGAATGTAAAATATAAACACATAAGAACATTAGCCAATTATATTTATCTAAGAGATGGTAGCCTGCATAATTCCACTCTCGCATGGAATACCCACACAAACCTTACCACAAAGTACATGCATCGATTTCCGCCTGGTGCACCCTCGCATCAAGACTTACCTTCTGCATCCGAGAACTGTTTATCCATTGGATGCTAGACCAAAGCCCATGCAACCTCCATACCCCGCTGTTTCGCACTACTGGTCCAACCATTCACATCGGAGCTTCCTAAGGGTTAACGGAGCCCTGGCCCCGAAATTTCAACAGCAAAACCAGGCGAATGTCCAGTTACCCTGAAAAGTTGTATTACTATGGTAACCGATACTATACCTGGTATCCTCCAACCAACCATCCTGGCGCCTCAGTGCCCTCTCGCCAACCACACAACTTCTCACTGGTGCCTGGTAGCACCCCGTCTCCTTGACCCTTAAAGCTTTCCGGATCTTCTGAATATATATCTACTACTATCAACCACCCCTGCCAACCCCTGAAACACTACTCTAGATCTGCTTCACTGGCATTTCGAACTCACGACACACACTGCTAAATGATGACCCAGTCTGTTGCACCGGAACGACCAAAGGGTTTACGGAGCACTTGCCCCGACCTACGGTATACAAAGTTCCGTTCCCTGGAGATGAACCAACTGAAACACATCTTGACTTAACAAATACACCTAGCTCCGGACTAGGCACAGTGGCCTCCACACAAGTCTGGACAAAGTTATTCCGAACCATGACCTCTGAAACACCAACAAACGAGGGTAACAATGTGAGAATAACACGTGCAATCTCAGAGGACTCCGAACCCGACCGGAAATCCTAAAATCCGCCCCCGCCCCAATCACTACACCCTCATCAAAAGTGCAATTCAAGCTCTTAAACATTTCATACATTTTTGGTATGTTTTTTTTCCGGAATGATAAAAACGATGTTTTCTTTGCAATCAGAGATTCTAAAGTCCAAATTTTGCTGTGATTTGATATATTTTCTTAGATATATTTATATTCTGTAAAATAGAACATATACATACATCTTCTTCGCAGGTTTTATTAGATATTTATATCATATATCACATCAAAGCAAAGTTTGGATTTAAAATCTCTTATCTACAAATAGAAAAATTCACCTGTTTTATCATTCTGAAAAATCACCTAAAACTCATATGAAATAATTGATAGGTTGTAGATGTTTTAACGAGCCATCAAAAAATTATTACAGTTAGTGTAATGAGCCACCTAATAAAACAGTAGTACGTATTTTTCTAATGGAAAACAAAGTATTTACATTTCTTCTCTTTAACTTTAGTTGGATTGAATTGTGCCTTTTCGGTAATGTTATGTTTGGATTTATAAACAGGAGACAGATTTCATTCTATTTTGTCACGTGAATTTAATAAAAATATGAAAACGTATTTAGCGCAAAAATTTCATCACAGACCAAATGTTTTAATGTTTCACAATTCATATGCGTTTAGGAACTACAATTAAGGTCACTATTATATAAGTACTTCAACATGCATGAACATGTTTACCAATTTATTGTGATTTATGTATTCATCTTTGTCGTGTTTATTGATTTGTTAGGCTAAATGATTAAATATAAAAAGCCAATACAAAATACCCGGTACTATAGAGTAAGACTAATTAGGCCCTAATTATCAGATATATCTCGGATTCATGCACGGGAAAATACTTGGACATTTCCGAGGTAATACACATTGATTTGTTTTAATTTGAAAGAATACACAAACAAAAATCGAAACAACCCAACAAACTCAAGCAGGGGAGGGGGTATCGCTTTTTAAAAATATTGTATATAATGCAGAGCGATATGTTGAAAGTTCCTGATATATTTATATTTTCATTTCAGTTATGCAGTAGATATTGAATCGTGTTTCGAGTTCAACGCTTATTCTTTGTTTAGTAGTAATTTTCCTTAATCACTGATTAGATTTATATTATCATTGTTAGTCCTACCTTGGGTGAAATTAAAAAAATGAAGGACAATGGACAATATAAATATTAAGAGCATCCCTAATAAATAAACAGTATTAGGGACAGGTTGGTTCTATTCGGGCCACTATCCCCAGCACCATCTATGTTCCCTGACAATGTCAGTTCTGTTGTCTTTGGTTAAGTGAAATAGCATCGACTTCATTCGGGCCACTAATTCACCTATCTTATTACTTCCTTTATTATCCATTTACTGCCTCTGATTACCTGTTGACACTCTGAGCTTCAGTAGTGGAATGGTCCCTATTTTTCAGATTCCCGATTTATATACCTTGGTGCGTATCCTCTGCCGAGAATAGATGATTCACAATGATCGTTTGATGTCTCAAACGATCAAAAACTTTGGAAAGATTTGCAACTATTTCCTCAAAAGTGTTTTAATAGACTTCGTATAGTCCACGCCTCGTCGTAAAAGCTGTTTTCTGTCTGTCATTTGGATTGACGGCTACTTGTCAATACCCAGAACACAAGTCCAATGTCGAAAACCATTTGGCACCTCTTAACTAATCTAGGGAATCATCGATTCTCAGTAGAGGATAGGCATCATTAAGAGTAATTTTGTTCAGTTTTCGATAATCTATACAAAATCTGGTTGAACCAAGGTAATACTTGATGCCCATGGGCTACATGAAGGTTCTATGACATTTCGCTGAAGCGAGTCAATTTCTCTCTGCATGTGCGGAAGATCGCGTCTGGGTGCCTGCTTTATTGGTCTACTGTTTCCCGTGTCAATTTTGAAAAGGGTGCATGATAACGCAAAAAACTTCCCAACAAACTCCTTTTGTTCAGGGAGAGTATGTGCAGTGCATCTCTCAAACAAATCTTGCAAACGGTCTGGTAATTTTGCAATGCTAACTCTCTGGTTCCGATTACGTTTTTTATCTACGTTGTTTAAGTTGATGCATCTATGGGGCTTATCTCGGGAATATACGTGCCTTTACCCAAACTTGTTGTGTAAGTTCATCATTCGTATCGGGACTTTGTTTTCCGGGTTTTTGGCAACAAGAGTACGTCCAACTAGTGCCCGTCAGAGGCCTGAAACTGCTAACATGACTCTACTATACCAGCGTTGGGAATATATACATTGCCTTCATTGTTTATGCCTCTTACATTGATACTTTCTCGCAGAGAAGGATTCTGAAGCATTCTATTTTCCCCTTGTACTTGCAGGTGATAGGTTTTTCCACCTTTACCATTGTCAAAATGCCCTTTGACAAGTCCAGGCTACAAACGTTCGTCCTCAGATCAGAAAATCAAATTTAAGAATTCCATCAACACTTAGGTCAGGAATAACAACTTTCTGTGTAAATCGTATCCCTTGTAGAGAAAATTCCCATTTCCAAAAGTTATATCCCATATATCTTCAATGATGTACCATTTGCAATCAAAATTTCTAACGTTAACTGCTCCAATGGCTTCTCGAGCCTTATTTTGTCAATTGCAGAATTTGACACTAGGGTAAACGTTACTCCAATATCTACCAAAAATTCTAATACCTTGCCTCCGATTTTTATTTCGACGAACATTCCTGACTCGCCTGTCTTGTGGAGAATTTCAGACGTTCAGAATGTCCAACATTACCATCCCTCGAGTTCTTAGATATGTTGTCATGAAAGGTAAAGATAGCGAACAGTGATCAATCTCATAACTCCTATAAGCAATACAAAATAGATAGTTGGGCAAACACGGACCCCTGGGCACACCAGAGATGGGATCAGGTGCCTTGAAGGAGTAAGCATCCCCTGTCATATTTTGTTACAGATTTCCCCCAAACTGTGACTCTTTTGAATTATCCTCGGTTACTATATATCGTCTGCACTTATGTTAATGACGCACCTTTCCACAAAAATAACATTTAAGTCGTTTGCTTTGAAACTATCCCCTTTGCTTAGAACTGTTGTTTGATGGCAAAATCTGACTCTGTCTATCCTTAATTGCTTTCACTGCTTTCTGAAGCGGTATTAAAGTGTCTGTTATTTTCCTCAAGACTTTGTTAGTTATACATATAGTACCTTTTAGATTTACTGCATCATTTTCCATTACTTACAAATCCTTGAGTTTCTTGCATTTTTTGTCAACATTCTGAAATACTTGTAACTCAACGACATGATGTGCAACTCAACTTTGACAGATGAGATGATTTCAGCTTCTCCGTCGTCAACTTCCCATATTTATGTAGCAATATTTCATTATCACCTGCATCTGGTGTTTATGTCTCTCAACTGATTCGATACGCAAGAGCTTGTTCTGTGTATGGCAAGTTTTTAAATCGAGGCAAGCTAATGACAAACAAGTTGATGGTGCAGGGGTTTCAACAGTCTCGTTTAAGGATGTTCTCTCCTGGTTTGAATTTTTTTAGAAGTATCAGACTTTTTTGATAAACCATTTTAACTGATACATCTTTATCCGAAAGACATTTAAAACATAAAAAAGAGCATGTTAGTGTGGACTTTAAAAAATTACAGCCCCTCAAAATTGCCCCTTTGCTGAAACTTAATTTTTCATGAAAATTACAAATTTTCACAAGAAACACACTATAAAACAAATATTAAGGACAGAATAATCTTGGCTTTCTTTTATTTTATGAAAATTAAGCAAAATTGATTATTTCAATAACTTTTATATAAAATATATCACCAATTCTACAAAAAATCAAGTATTAATTAACATAATTGTATAAAATATCACACAAATTTGAAGACCTATTTCATCAAAAAATTCATCCTAGGGAGAATATCTGTATCAAACTTTTTCTGAAATTACTAATGTAGATTTGAATCATATTTTTGCTTAATTTAAATGAAAAAAAATGTGTGGGGTAGTGTGCATTGGAACAAAGATTTGAACCATTTTGTGTCCCCACCCCTTTCTTACACTGACATACATTCTAAACAATAACAATATACGATTTGTTATAAAATGTGTATTTTTCAATTCATATTTACAAATTCTATATATTTATTTCGTAATATGATAAATAATCAGAAAACATAAATAATATATGCATATATACAATACTAATTCATTTATAACTACAGATTGTGTAAAAACATATGCCCCTGCATTAGCATTTTCTAATTTCCATGCACTGTGACCTTGATCTTTGACCTTCTGAGCCCAAAATTGATAGGCATCTTCCCGTCTTTGTATGTATCCATATGTCCAATTTGGTTTGAATAGAATGCAAAGTATTTGAGTTATTATCCAGAAACTACTTTTAACAGTCAACTTCCATGTGGCCTTGAGGAAGAAATCTGCACTTTCTGGTATGATTCTTCATATGATGATAGCACAACTCATCCCTCTCACTGTGGTTACCAAATGGATGTAGCTAAAATGCAAACATTGGAACTCAATTTCTATCAATACTGTAAATTCTTAACAATAGAACAGAATATACTATTAGGTTTACCACCAGACTGCTAATAACCAATTTCAACTAACTCCAATTTTTGTCTAGCCAGGGATTATGTTTTAATGCCTTGCCCAACAAATTGTTGCTCTAAAAGAATTTCTTAAGCAAAATGTTATATATGAATTTGTTCGTGCATAAATGACTGTTTATGAAATATATGCTAAAATTCTAATCAGGATTTTTTTTAAATGTGCAATTTCAACACCCTATAAACAAATTTTAACATTATTAAAACTTTTTGACAATTACACTTTGAAGGAATAATTAAAATAAAAGTTTGATAAAATAATTTAATTTTAATTTTCCAGAACTGAGTAGAAACAAATTATCGATATAGTAGCCCCCCAAAAAACATATTTATACATGTATGTATAGTCAACAAAATTATCTTTTGTTTTAACTAATTTGTACACGAATGGCGCGCCATAATTGTCTAAATGGGAGAAACCCCCCTTTTCCCTTTGAACTCTTTTTAATGAATTAGATTCGCTGTATACTTTGGCGATTTTTTAAAACAATGATATAGATTACACTTTTTAATCAAAATGATGCTTCAATAATGATACATTGAACGTTAGGAGCGAGATTCGCTCATAACCGACTTGGCGGGATCGGGAAGATCGCAGATCAATTTAGGTACAGATCTAGCTACAGAGCTTGTAGATTTTATTTTCATAAAAAAATTCTTGCATATTGAAAAACCTACAAATTCATTCAATACTATATCAGCAGCCTCTGATTCGGGTACTACATCGCTAACATCCTTCATTCCGCCCTCTTGTCTGACACTATGTACAGTGCTGTAGTGTGTCACCATGTGCGTGGTTGTGCCTGCTTGTCTGTAATTTTCTTTGTCTGCCACTCACTTGTGAGAATATCGGATGCAGACTGATCTATAACTGCGTTTTACTTCCAACGAATCGCCCATGTATGTTTCTGGACTGCTTTAGAATAGACTAAATGCGACATCGTAGGCCTACAGTGTGCGTCTTCGAGCTCGAGTTTGTTTACAATCGTAACGTCATCATGAATGTCGTAAAATGAGAAAATAAGTAAAAAAAATTGTCATGTTTTAATTAATTTTTGTTAGTTTATTAACATTACTTACAAATAAAAAGAGATATTAATGTTCTTCTTTGTGCATACGAAATAAACCACACGCATCCCCATAGTTATGACTTTAAAAAGTATGGAGACTCACTCGCGGTAAAATTACCATGAGAGTACACCCTTAAAGTCAACATTTCGCAAAATATATGGTCGTTATAACGATCGTGTTTGCCAATACAACCTATCATTGGATCAAATGCTGTCTGACGTGTTTCATACCTATTGTTAGACCGTTCGTGGCACACTGATTTTGACTACGGATAACTCAGTTTACCTGATCAAGATTTAGGGTTCACGGGGTGTGTGACCGGTCGACAGGGGATGATTACTCCTCCAAGGCACCTGATCCCACCTCTGGAGTCTCCAGGGGTGCGTGTTTGTCCAACTATCTATTTTGCATTGCTTATAGGAGTTATAAGATTGATCACTGTTCGTTATCTTCACCTTTTTACTAATATATGAGCGATTGTAAGGAAATGAAAATTTGTCCTAAAAGAATAGAATGATTTTACCACTGAAGTGCAGAACAAACTGCAAAAGATTTAGTTAACCTGACAAAAATAGTTTAAATTAACAGTAAGCGTGATTAAAAGCAATATAATGTGTAATATAATGTTACTGTCTTATTCCTTCTAAACATCAGCGGAATTTTCAAATGTCACTGATATACAAACAAAATTTATAGCACTGCAATTGTACATAAAAATCTTGAAGTCCTTAAGAATACATAATCTAAATTTGTTTACCTAAATTATAGGAACAGGTGGACGGACTATACCTTGTTTGCTGTTGGAAAACTAGTGAAATTCATTAGAACAGTGCGACATTTAACTCTGGACACGACAAAAGTCCGGAGTTTCGCCAACCCTTTTATTAAGGATACAAATAAACCCTTTACAAAAAAAGATGGGATTTTATGTTCACAAGACATGCACCAACATTTACACTTGTAACTATTGTAGTTTTTAAGATATTTCACCTGAAATCAAAAAATCCCATGGGATTTTGGAGGGATTTTTAATCCCACTTGGGGGATTTTCACTCCCACCAAAAATCCTGTGGGAGAAAAAATATAATTTCTCCCATAGGATTTTAACTCCCATATTTAAACTTATTATGGGATACAATGTCCCATAGGAGGAAATGTCCCATAATGAACATGAAATGGCAGTAAATATCCTATTTGAGCATGAATGGGAATAGATATCCCAAATAAAGCACAGGATGGGATTTTTATTCCATGAATATAACAATAAAACAGAAAATTGTATCTTAAAAAGTGTTGTTTGTCATGATTCTTAAAATATACTTAAAAGCCAAGGCATGACATTAATTTTTAAATATATATAGTAATTATAAACTCTTATGTGTCGGCCTATGTGTTTGTGAATAAATGTCTAAAAAACATGAGAGATAATAAACGATATTAGAGCTCTGCATTACTAAACTTTTCCCCATGCAATTTTAATTGTATACATATAACCTTGCACAAAAATCTCCATATAAAATTGGACGGGACTATATTATTGCAACAAGCAGACAAGAACACTATGAAATACTCATTCACACATGGGCACTGTAAGTTAATGTAAATATATAGTATGTGCATGTATAAATATATATACATGCACATACTACATGTATCTATTTACATCAACTTCCATTGCCCGTGCATTCACATGCAGTTGCTCACATTCACTATTCACAACCCTTCATATGTCGTCAGGTGTTAAAATATGTTCACAGGAACCGGTAATTTGTCAGTGTATTAATAATAGTGTGGGTATACCATATACCGTACCATCCCCTAATCAGCTGCTATTGGGGGGGGGGGGGGGGGGGGGGGGGGGCTACAAGGGCTGATACTTCACTCAAAACTTCGTTTCAAAATAGTTCTTAAAATTATCGTCACCCACCATCCTTGTGGTTTTATAAAGGGTAGCAGTATTATTACTACATATTAAATTACCAGTTCCTGTGATATGTTGTTGAATTACGGAATTGGCCTAACTTACAACTTGTTTACATATTCTAAAATTAGTGTTAAGTGCTTACGGTGAAAGATGAACTCTGCTAGGTGATGCTAAGTTGTTTAGTGAACCGAATCAGACATCTCAAATAAGATTCTCGATTATTTAACAACACAAGAATCGTTTTACAAAATGCATGCTTCGGTCCATCTTTCCCTCCCTTCTACAATCGTATTCATTCTCAAGTCAAAGTACTTTCTCCGATCGCTACCATTACCTTAAGCGTCGAAAAGACTTTGACAGGCGTGTCAGAATAAACGGTTAACAGACGTCTCGACTCTAGGGAAGTTCGGCTCTAAGTGTTCTAAACATCTCGAGCGATTTTATAGTGATAAACTTCTATGATTTTCGACATTTGTGTATCAATGTTTTATGAATATTGTAGACTTTTTTACTTATAAAGCAAAGCAATGTTATCGCAAATTTTTAGGTCTACTTACAAATGTATTAACCCCGAGATCCGCCACTAATTAGTTACACAAGTTGTGTGGTTACAACAGTCTTCACTTATCATTTTAATTTCATTGGATGATAAAATAGATGACGTTAATATTTTGAATACCTTGTATACGCAAAAGAATTTAACTATACGATGTTTATTTTCAAATTATAACTTCAGTGGCGAATGGGCGGATCCCCCGTCCCATTCCCATCCCTCACGCATAATACTAATTATTTCCCCAGCCACTTAATGACCAGATATACACGACTATTGAATGTAAAGCACTTTTCAGTCATTGTGTACTCCCAATTAATTAACAATCTACCCTCGTAAATCATAATCGTTACGCTTCGTTGGACATGAAACCTTAAATCAATCCATTGACACTACTTAGTCAACGATTTTGTATTGTGATACATTTCTATGATTTCGGACATTTATATATCAGGATTATCTGATTTATTTATCAGTGTTCAAAAAGCAAAGTACATGTACCGTTACAACGATTTTATACCTACTTCTTATAATACCCCCCCTGGATCCGCCACTAGCTTAATTAATTCTGGTGATGCCTATAACAGCGGTACGTACATGTAGTCACCTATCATTCTAACTTATTGAAAGTTAAAATAAATGTAGATATAATGTAAACATTTTGAATACTATATATATATATATATCATATGATGAAGGCATGCCTTCATCATATGATGTTATGATGTTTATTAACTTTAGTGGTGGAAAACCGAGAACGACACCCCACCCCTACTTCGTACAATTCAATTTCTAATATTGACAAGCGGCCCATTTTGACCAGATAGACATTACCCTTGAACGTAAAACACTGGTCAGTCATTGTGTATTTCTAATAAACAAACTTCATCATTGAATACAGACCGTTATGTTGCCACTGACACTACTTAGTCGTGAGTTGATTTTGTACGTGATAAATTCGTATGATCTTTACTCGTATGTTTCATTGCTTATTTGGAGTTTTTATTTGTTTGGTTTTTCCCCCTTCTTCTTCTTCTTCAAGAGCAAAGTATTGATATTGCAGTTTAACCCCCTGGAACCGCCAGTTATTAGGTAGACGTATTGTGTTGATCTACTAATTAGGTAAATGAAGTCAATGGATATCTGCGGTAATATTTAGCGTTATTCACTTAATATTAGCTTCCTAACTATATTGAAAGTTGAAATAAACAACGTTAACATTTCGAATACTTTAAATATCTAGGATACATAATCATACGAGGATTATTTTTTAATTAAAAAAACTACTCCCATTGTAACTCTACTTAGTCCCTGGTATTCTACAATGTACAATTTGAATATTTCATATCTGTATGGTATAAACAGTCACACGATGTTTAGTTCGGAAATAAAAAAAAATGTAGTGGGGACACTGGTCAGTCATTGTGTATTCCCAATTAACAAACTACCCTTTTAAATCCTACTCGTTACGGTTCGTCAGACATGACAACATATCCGAACTAGTCTTGTATGTATGGATGTACTTGTTTATTGTAATTAAGGTCTGCTTCGCAATGAAAACCTGTTATCATTGACAATTAATTGTTATTCCACTTAGTCATCGATTTTTTATGTGATACATTTCTATGATCACGGACATTTATATATATATCAGGGTTGTCTTGTCAGGGTTTATTTATCATTATTCCAAAAGCAAAGTACTGTTATCACGATTTTATGCCTACTTCTTACCCCTCTGGATCCGCCACTAGCTAGATAATTTTGGTGATGCCTATAACAGCGGTACTCATCTATCATTGTAACATTATTGGAAGTTAAAATACAAGTAGATATAATGTTAACATTTTGAATACTTTACATATATACATGTTAAGGAATTCATCATATGATGTTTATTAACTTTAGTGGTGGATGACTGAGAGCGAACATCCCCCTCTCCCTCGCACAATTCAATTTCTAGAATTGACAAGTGGCCCATTTTTACCCTTGAACGTAAAGCACTGGTCAGTCATTGTGTAATTCCAATTAACGAACTTCACCATTGAGTCCTGACCGTTACGCTTCGTCAGACACTAACCCACTAATACTACCTAGATACTGATTTTGTACGTGATAAATTCCTGTGATCTTTACTAGTATGTTTCATTGCTTATTTGGAGTTTTTATTTGTTTGGTTTTTCCCCCTTCTTCTTCTTCTTCAAGAGCAAAGTATTGATATTGCAGTTTAACCCCCTGGAACCGCCAGTTATTAGGTAGACGTATTGTGTTGATCTACTAATTAGGTAAATGAAGTCAATGGATATCTGCGGTAATATTTAGCGTTATTCACTTAATATTAGCTTCCTAACTATATTGAAAGTTGAAATAAACAACGTTAACATTTCGAATACTTTAAATATCTAGGATACATAATCATACGAGGATTATTTTTTAATATTTTGAAATTAGAAAAACAACTTTAGAGGCGGAGGAGCGGAAGCCATCCCTCTTCCTGCAGGATTTATGGTCCAAAATTGACAAAAGGCTCGTTTTGACCAGATAGAAATGGCACTTTCAAACGGAAAATATTGGTCAGTCATTGTGTACTTCCAATTAAAAAAACTACTCCCATTGTAACTCTACTTAGTCCCTGGTATTCTACAATGTACAATTTGAATATTTCATATCTGTATGGTATAAACAGTCACACGATGTTTAGTTCGGAAATAAAAAAAAATGTAGTGGGGACACTGGTCAGTCATTGTGTATTCCCAATTAACAAACTACCCTTTTAAATCCTACTCGTTACGGTTCGTCAGACATGACAACATATCCGAACTAGTCTTGTATGTATGGATGTACTTGTTTATTGTAATTAAGGTCTGCTTCGCAATGAAAACCTGTTATCATTGACAATTAATTGTTATTCCACTTAGTCATCGATTTTTTATGTGATACATTTCTATGATCACGGACATTTATATATATATCAGGGTTGTCTTGTCAGGGTTTATTTATCATTATTCCAAAAGCAAAGTACTGTTATCACGATTTTATGCCTACTTCTTACCCCTCTGGATCCGCCACTAGCTAGATAATTTTGGTGATGCCTATAACAGCGGTACTCATCTATCATTGTAACATTATTGGAAGTTAAAATACAAGTAGATATAATGTTAACATTTTGAATACTTTACATATATACATGTTAAGGAATTCATCATATGATGTTTATTAACTTTAGTGGTGGATGACTGAGAGCGAACATCCCCCTCTCCCTCGCACAATTCAATTTCTAGAATTGACAAGTGGCCCATTTTTATCCTTGAAACGTAAAGCACTGGTCAGTCATTGTGTAATTCCAATTAACGAACTTCACCATTGAGTCCTGACCGTTACGCTTCGTCAGACACTAACCCACTAATACTACCTAGATACTGATTTTGTACGTGATAAATTCCTGTGATCTTTACTAGTATGTTTCATTGTTTATTTGGAGTTTCTATTTGTTTGGGTTTTCTATTTTCTTCTTCTTCAAAAGTAAAGTATTCATATTGCAATTTAACCCCCTGGATCCGCCACTTTTTTAAGTAAATGTATAAATATAATTGTGTTGATCTATAATAATTAGGTAAATGAAGTCAATGGATATCTGCGGTAATATTCAGCGTTATTCACTTAGCTTCCTAACTATATTGGAAGTTGAAATAGACAACGTTAACATTTTGAATAATTTAAATATTTAGAATAGATAATCGTGTTTATTTTTGAATATTTTGAAATTTAAAAAAAAAAACTTTAGCGGCGGAGGAGCAGAAGCCACCCCTCCTCCTGCAGGATTTATTGTCCAAAATTGACAAAAGGCTCGTTTTGACCAGATAGAAATGGCACTTGAACGGAAAATACTGATCAATCACTCTACTTAGTCCCTGATATTCTATACAATGTACAATTTCAATACTATATGTACAGGAAATAATCACACGGATAAAAAAAAAATATAGTGGCCCAACTGGTCAGTCATTGTGTATTCTCAATTAACAAACTATCCTTTTAAATCCTAGTCGTTACGCTTCGTCAGACACGACAACATAACAGATTGACCCTAACCGAACAAGTCTTGTAATTAAGGTCTTCTGCTCCCAAATGGAAACCTGAATAAGATATCATTAAGGTCTTCCGTTTCCAACGGAAGATTCCGTTGTTCTTGACACTACTTAAATAATAATAATAAAATTTAAAAAAAATAGTGGTCCCACTAGTCAGTCATTTTGTATTCCCAATTAACAAACTACCCTATTAAATTCTACACGTTACGCTTCGTCAGATACGAGATCATAAGTCATTGACCCTAACCTATCTAGTCTAGTATATATGGGTTTTTTGATTACTGTAATTCAGGTCCTCCGCTTCCAACTGAAGACCTCATTGTTATCTCTGTTATCATTATGGTCTTCCGCTTCCAAAGAAAGATTTCGTTGTTATTTTTGACACTACCTAGAGACATAATCTCGAACATTTATGTATTGATGATTTGTTGTTTGTTGTAATTTTTGGTGGAAGCTTTACTGGAGTTGAAATAGTTACGGTTGATATTGGAAATAGATTTTACAATGAAGAACTAATACTGTCTTCATTACTAGGAAAACTTTAGTAGCGGACTGATCAAAGCACCCACCCTTTCCCCAACCCCTCGACCAGCCATCACGTATAGTTCATTTTCCAAAATATATAGATGCAACACTTGATCGTAAAATAGTGATCAATCAATGCATATTCCTAATCAACAAAATACCTTTAAAAGTGCGACATTTAACTCTGGACACGATAAAAGTGCGGAGTTTTTTGTCTATGACAACCACATATTTTCTTCAATAAAAACACTGAAATTTCACTCTGTCATTAAATGTACGTATACGACGCGATCTAATCAAGCCGGCATAGAGGCGCCCCATGCGAAAATTACCCTTATCAAATGTTACATACTTCGGATTTTTATTGAGCTTAATCCTAAATATTGCATATCTAGATAATTTTCCAAAAATATATGAAACTTTTTACTTGTATCAAAATTCTTTCTGTTTTATATCTTCTAAATTTTACCATAGAGTTAACTAACAGTTTCACTTGCGGAATTAAGGGGTGTGGAGATCGCACCCCCCCCCCCCCCCCCATCATTTCAAAGATAAGAATTTAATGTGCTTGAAATTGCTCTGCTTCAATATTTTCTCCCGTAAAGGAGGGGGACAACCCCTCCCGAACCACCCTAACCGTGATTTGGTTAGTCCTCAATTGCAAAGCCCTTGTAGTCCAATATCCAGTATCCAGTTAATGTAGGGCTTTTACATGTAATATGTATATCAGATATGTTTTATCCCGTGGGGATCCGGTGTTGTATCATAGACCCCCCCCCCCGGAAAAACGGGCCCGTAATTGCGCCCCAGCATATAATTTCCCCCTATGTACAAAGTCAGTAAAGAGTCTCCCCTTTGGCGGAAAAATCACCCTGGTATATATAGAACCCCCCCCCCCCCCTGTTTCCGGATTTCATTTGTTATAATAGTTTAAGGAAATAGATATGCGCTCATTAATATTACGATATTCATAAAACAAACGAATATTTTTTGTTGTTGACATGATGAAGTTGGATTTACACGCTGAAAACTTTGAAATGCATATTATAAATACAATATGCTTACCAAAAGACTTTAACGATGGTCAATATAAGTAGGATTTTTCGTAAAAAATCGACTGTAAGATGTATAATTAAAATATTTGAAAAGTAAAATAGATGAACTGTATAAATAAAAGTTATTAAATTTTCTCGTTTATTTAAATTTAAAAAATCATTTAAGTTCTTCCCAACTTTACTAATTCAAATGTTAGATACTAGTAAATAACGATAAAGACTTTTAAGATGTCTGAATGAATTTTGATATACCATTACACGATTTGAGCAGTTTCCATTTTATAAAAAATCATAAGATGATGATTGTTCACGATACACACACACAAAAATAATCAGAAGAATTACTGGGTCTAAATAAGCAAGATAATTCTAGTAATAGAAATGGAAACAGATACATAGCTAAAATGTAAGAATGGGGGTGTACTGTCATTTAGGGGGAATTTCTATATTGGGACGGTTTTTCCAAGGGGGGTTGGGTTGGACCCGGGTTAATTCTTCGTAAGGGGAAATTCTATTCCAGGCCCATCTTTCCGGGGGGAATGTCTATCCCGGGCCCGTTTTTCCGGAGGGAAAGTCTATGCGGGGGAGAATCTTATGCTTTACAACACCGGGTAGAATAGGTCCTCAGTACTCCTTGCCTGTCGTAAGAGACGACCCAATGGGACAGTCCTTCGGATGAGAACGCAAAAACCGAGGCCCACTGTCTCAACTTCTGTGGCACGATAAATTCCCTCCATGCTCAAAGGCCGTAAGCACCGAGCATAGGCCTATGTTTTCAGCCCTTCACCGGTAATGGTGACGTCTTCATATGAGTGAAAAATTCTCGAGAGGAAACTTAAACAATATCCTATCAATCAAATCTGAGTCTGTTTTCATATCCATGTAACGTGTGTCTCTAGTACTTAATACATTCTAAGGAACTAAAGATCATGCACCCAATGTTGGGAATGAACTAAGTAAACTTAATTTGTACACTTTTAATGCGATATAGTTTTATACTTTTTTTTTCATTAATGTATATTAAATATGCGCATGCCAAATATACAGCTTTTAAGAATAAAGATATGCAATCAAAATACTTTAGAGAGTACTGGTGCTAGTTTTTGCAATAAAAAGAAGAGAGAAAAAAGCGGGAGCTTTCATAGGCATTGTCCCCTGGAACCACCCAGGACTTTGTCCTGGACTTACTGAGGTCTAAAGGCGGTCTTTAGACCCACCCACCCAGCAATTTCTCCGGGCCCCAAACTGAAATATTGCACCCGCCTCTGAATACAATACATAATTCATGGTTATCTTGCTTTAAAATCAACAAATGTAAATTCATGTAATACTACACAATTGTCTATTACTTGAATGTGGCCATTTGCATGGATCTTGAGAGATAATTCAATTATCCCCTAGATTATAACGCGAGAGTCTGAAGGATAGAGCCAGTCAGACAGCAGAAAGGCATGCGCATGTGCACGCGTGTAGATTCTTCTTTTCCAATATAATTTCATACTAGAGCATTACACACCCGTTTTTATTTGTCAAACTGCGTTTTGGAAATCTTCAATTCAAAATACCCAGTCTAAGCTTCGATGATTCTGGCTGTATGAACTTCGTAATATTAGGGGTGGGTCCAGGAAATGCGGTTACAGGGAGGGGGCGCCACTTTATGAGGCAGGGGGTCTGGGGGCCGCCTTGAGGCCCACAGTGGATCCAGAGCAAAGCGCTGGTGGAGTTCAGGGGGGCGAAGCCCCTGGAAGCTCCGGGATTTTACAGGGCTTGAAATATGTCTTCTATTTAGTCATTTGTGAAATTAATAAAATGACTCAAATTTTATGGGTTTTAGAACAAAATTAAGTTCTCCCAATAAAGTAATGCAAGAAATCAAAAGATTTTGTCATTTATTTCTCCGGGAGTGGAAGAAATTATTGCTTCTTTTATCGTTTAGTACATTTTTCTAAACAAGATACCGCGATTTACCTTAAATTTGAAAATTTTAGGGGGGGGGGGTTGCACTGAATATAGGTGTATGGAAATGTATAGATCTATGTACGTGCATTTTAATAACCAATTGGGACTTCACTTCAGAGTAACACAAACTGGGACTAAAGCATGCAATTCCTAACACTAAAAGCTGGTCTGAATCCCCCCCCCCCCCCCACTCGCTTATATACCCTAAAAAATTTACCTGCAATATTACATAGTATTTACTAATGTCAATTATTATAAGTTCTTTTCATTAAAAACATGCAATTTACAAATGGATGAAAAATACAAATTTCACTACATAGACTTAGGTGAACAAGTGGTTTTCGTCAAGTTTCCGCACTCATTTTTCATCTTGATAGCTTTCTCCCTGCAAAAACTTGGTGTGTTCTGCTGAAACTTGATATATCTACGTTGTTTTCAAGTAGTTTCCGCAACGACAATTTGCTGAAAGCTGATCAAGTTTGCGCAAATTTCGGTTTGCAGAAACTGTTCTGTTTTAGTATGCACATTGCTATACTGATAGTCTACCGCAAAGTTTTGATAAGTTTCCGCAATATTTTAGTTCTGTATCAGTTTGTACAATATGGTGTATACCAATTTTCAGCTTTGTGGAAACTTACTGAGACTTTATCATCGCCATGTAATTATAATAGGATGTTTGTGTTGCAATCAATATATAGAATTTTTAAAAAGATAACTGAAAACACTCGGACTAAATGCAAAGACAGCCTGTTACATGTATATTATAATTTGCGGAATGTGTTTTTCCCCTTTCGTTGTTAGTCTCACCCCCTCCCTTTGGAGGGATGGTGGTGGTGGTGGTGTCCATTTGTACTAATGAAGTATCACCTATAAGGTGTCAGTATATTCTGGTAGATTATTGCAATATACATCAGTGGCGGATTTAGAGGGGGCGTAGGCGGAGAAATAAATGACAAAATCTTTTAATTTTTTAAAATTACTTTATTGGGAGAACTTAATATTTTCCCCCCAAAAAACCTTAAAATTTGGGTCATTTTATTAATTTCACCTTATTAAATTGATAGAAAATACATGTAGTACAAATGACTAAATAGGAGAAATATTTCAAGCCCCATAAAATTTGTAAAACCCAGGAGTTTCCGGGGGCTTCGCCCCCTGGGCCCCAACCAGGGCTTCGCCATGGACCCACTGCCTCATAAAGTGGCGCCCCGTAACCACAATTCCTGGATCCGCCCCTGTACATGTAGATATGAGGAGATACTGTCTTTATAAGTTGATAGCTCATCAAACGCACCTCCTGCGATGTGAAAGTGAAAATAGCTGCAATCCTCGCCGCGCCGGCGGAATTATGGTAAGGTTCAATTTCAGCAACTATTTGCGATAATGTGCTCCACGAAGATTTCCTTAAAGATTACAATTATTCTAAATGAACCCTGTGCTTCCTAATCCCCGTAATGTAGTTCTTGTTCATCAGTGGCGGATCGAGAGGGTTGTAGTCACTCCACTTTACTTCCATAGTTTTAAACAAAACTGGTCATTTTACCAGTTTGCGATATTCACTCCTCTTTGGGGCCGGGGCGGAATAGGCACAAACTTGGGTCGCAATCCGCTCATCCTTTAAACAATTCCTGGATGCGCCCTTGCCCACAGGCACCTTAAATATGGATATTACTACCCCCCCCTCAACTTTTTTTCATATCTTTTTTCATGGGAATAATTTCTCTGAAGTGTATGAATTCGTAGTCTATTTCATCCCTCTTCGATTCATGTAATCGTTTCACGTTTTTTTTTTTGTAAGCTTTAGAGATTGTCCTTCTACCGGTATAATAAAATTCATTTTATTATATACCAGTAGAAGGCCAATCTCTAAATACATGTATCCATACTTCCGGTGCCTGTGCCCTTGCCCGTGCAGAACAATACGTAAAGTGCACTTGTAAATATATTACCATTTTGTCTGTAATGATATTTCAGGGCCGTAAATTAACCTTCAATTTGGAGGAGGCAGGAAATTAGGCGGGGGTCTGGGGGCCGCCGAGGCCCCCAGACGCTGAGCACATTTTGTGCACACTGAACACGTTTCGTGCAAAATCCTTGATTCTAGGGCCTTCTAAGATGTTACTTGACTAACTCATTCTAAAAGAAAGATTTGGAATGCTTTTTAAGGGAGGTATCATGTTCTTAGTTATTGGAAACAACATAAATTCTAATGAACTTTAAATTTTAATTTTTTTTGGCTCAAAAGTTGGAGGAGGCAGCTGCCTCCTCCGCCTCCATGTAATTTACGGCCCTGTATTTACGGGTGTATTCAATACCACCTCCTAATAAAAACACGGGGGTGGGGGGGTGGTATCGTATAGACTCTCATTATTATCATTACAAACAAAATTACCGGTTCCTGTGATTAGACAAATATTGATTTATATTCACAAAATAAAAATTAAATCAAAATCGGAACCAGGAAAGCTTAATTGATTCCCAACTACATGGAAATGGACATAAGATTTTAATAGTGATATTGTTTAGCTACAGTTCATAATGCATAAGATATAATTGCAAAAGTCTATCTGTTAGTTGGATAATATCTTGTATACAATATAAGAATGTCATAAGTTAACATCAGGGACCTATATACTAACTAGTATATAGGTCCCTGTTAACATCAACACTGTTCCAAGTATCTGATTTAAATCATTACTTCTTTTTACTGGCTAACAATTTTAATTTCTATTAATTTGTCTTGAAAATGAAAAATCCATCGTACCACTGGACTTGTTTATAAAATGAAATTGATCCAACTTCGCCCCAAAATCACAGATTAAACAGTGGCGGATCTAGACCTCACTGTGTGTGTGTGGAGGGGGGGGGGGCTTTTTTGGTCAAGCAAAGGAGATATGGTTTTGGTATTAAATGTTAATGAAAATTGAAACATCCATACTTCTTCATTATACTAGCCCGAATATTTAGAAATAATTGTCAAAGTGCACAAATGATCTTACAAAGATTTGGCCTAAAAGCAAAATATGCTTGACCTGGACCATTTAAATTGGCTTTAAAAGTGTTTCAGGTGTTTTCCCCCAAAAAGTCACTAAAATGATTTTAAAAGATTTGAGATGACCTTATAGAAATTAACAAATTTTGCACTAATCAAAATTTATAATCCATAGTTTTGAAATGTTTGAGTGGAGTATGAATGGTTGGTATGAGTGATTATATATCAATTGTACATCTTACCTTTAAAAGTATATATTATGATGCACTTAAGTTCTATTTGTACAAATAAATTAAAAAAAAATTAAGCCTAAAAAAAATAATTTAAAAAAATTATTATAATCCGAGGATTAATGTGCATTAAATTATACTTTGTTGTACAATATGAAAAAGGTACAAATTAAACAAATATTAGAAAGAGATTACATATCTTAATGGTAGTATAAGTTAACCACATTCACTAACTGCAAAATTGTAGCTCTCTGAGAAAATATTGGGACAGATCTGTACCAATTAATATTTTCTCAGAGAGCTACAGTTCTGCAGCTATTGCATTCACATGATTATGAATTTCACAATATTTCATATGAATTTAAACGTAAAAATTAAAATGTATCCTTTGTCTTTGTATTGGGTGATGTATATTGCAACGTAATTTTCAATGTTCATGCTGAGAATTGCTTTGCCATTATTTTCCAAATATCACCATATAAGCCTACAATATTACATATTATGTATCAAATGAATTATTTATAATATTGACTGAAATAGCATGATATGTTGATCATGATATGAAATGCTTATAAAAGTATTAGATGGCAAATTACAACCTCACAAAGTCATTCACCCAGTAATTGTAGATAAGGAACAATGAGAAACAAAGTCAGGGGCTTGCTGAGCTGTAAAGAACATCCCATGTGTATTATACACAAAGGGATTAGTTGGGGTAAAATTCACCAGACAAAACCTGGGTACAGATATAAAAAAAATGGACAAAATGACCATGCAAGGACAAAGTCAATATTAGAAGTTTATTAAAGCATAATAACAAAATGTCACAGGACATAATACTGATTTTTATATAAATTCAGGGGGGAAATCTGCTCCTTTTGTAAAGTTTACAAAAATGCATGTGTAAAATATATGTTATATTTATATGAGATTGTTTTTCAATTTTATACTATAGATTTTGATAATTATTATTAAATGCTTATTCCTTTTATCATATCTATTGCAAAATATGAATTAAAATAGGATTTTCTTTTACTGATATAGAATACTAATAGGCTTTGTAATCATTGGGTTTACAAATTGCTACACAAGATCTGACATTTTTCACATAGCTTCTGCGTGCATGCATGTCATTTGATTCCATATCAACATATCAATTAATAAGCAAGATTCAAAATGTGAAATTACTTTGAACAAAAAAAAAAAACACAACAAAAAACTTGATGACTGATAATCTATAATATGCATGATAGTTCAAATTTTCTTATGAATATATATGTATATCAAATGATATGTCAGAACAATCAATTTGCTATTATTGTACGTACATGTATATGCTTTCATAATTTTGCTGTTGTGTGATAATGAAATATTGTCAAATTAAAAAAAAATGTGAAATTACAATTTATTGTCCTTAGGTTTGTAATCAAGAATGAAGGAGTAAATGATAACCTAGTGGTGGATCCAGAGGGGGTGCTGGTTCAGGAAATTTTGCTAAAATAAAGTAAAAATAACACATTTTGAGGGTGGACCCCCCTCCCTTGATAACCAAAATTAATGGTAAAATTCCCCTCTCTCAAAAATTCCTGGATCCATCCCTGTAAGCATTAGACAATCATTAATTTGTCATTCCATTATTCATAATTTCTTCATTGGACACATGGAGGCCAACTCTCACATGTGTGTATATAGACATAATTCCAATTATTTTGAAAATAAAGAGGTCAAAGTACCAATTGAATTCAATATAAAATATATAAAGAATATCTTATCATGGATATAAAGATTAAAACATTTCAATCAAGTTAATTAATAGATTTTTAGGTCAATTGATTCTCTCATGTGACCTATTGCTAGTGGTCAGCTTCTGTTGTGACAGTAAACAAAACATCAAGCTTGAAAATATCATGATTCCTAGGGTAGAAATTCTGACTCCAGGAGGAACCAAACTTGATATATAGTGTTTATGTGTAAAACATTTAAATTTAGATAACATCTTCCTTAATGCTATTGATACTTTTAGGTAAAGAAGGAACAGGTAATTGTAAATTTCATGACCTCTATCAGTGATAATAATAATAAAATTTATATACATGCAGCCTTATATAAAACTGTTTATTACTCTAAGGTGCTTTACACAATCTGATTAAAATAAGATCTTTGATCCGCTCCGTTATTGTTATGTCGTTTCAATAAGATCTTTGATCCGCTCCGTTATTGTTATGGAGAGGATCAAAGATCTTATTTATAACAATAACGGAGCGGATCAAAGATCTTATTTTAATGAGATTGTGCTTTACAAGGGCAAGAAGAGGAATGCATCAATAAAATAGAATTAAATGACATTATGACAACTTATACATGTATCTGTAAATTAAATTATCAAAATAAAACACTAATGGCTAAAAGTTGGTTGGTTTTTTGGGTGGGTTTTTTTTTGGTATTTGATAATTAAAAACACAGTTTATATATACATGTTAGAATCTAAAGGTTTAGATACTAGCTTTAAAATAGATGGAACCAAAAATGGTCATAGTAATTACATGTCTTTATGATTTAAAAGAATCCTTCTTTAATTTTGTTGACACTAGAATATTATAAATGATGGATGCATTGTCAAGAAAAACAGAAAGATGTACAAAAATTGTGACACTTGCAACTCCAGGGTTCTGATTCAAGGTCAGATCCAAATAGTGTTAAAAGTGTATATCAAGTTTATAATTGTAAAATGTTTCATCAGTATAGACGCTTTTGGGGGAATGAATTACACCTTATACATGTATTATACTTCTACTGAATATTAGAATTTAGCATATAAATGCATGCCTAGAGCAAGAAAAGTTACTGTATTATATAGATTTCATTCATGTTGAGGTTAGTAATACTTTTAACTAAATAACTCAGGTATTTAGTTAAGGTCAGTGTCTTGTTGATATTTTTGATGTGTGTATGCATGTACGTGTATGTGTGCGTGTGTGTGTGAAATACAAAAAAATCCATAAAGATTTGTTTCAGAGTTTTGAGTAGTGATCAGTTTTAGCAATCATCAACAGCTAGGGTATGAATCTGTACACTCATCTTTGTTAATTTCTAAAAAGACTTAAATTGCATTTCAAAAGTAGTCAAGTGTTATGTGAAGGAGATTTGAGGAACATATGTTCCCGCTAAATGTGTGTGATCATACATTTGGGGTGTCAATGGATGGAAAATCATCTGAAGATCGAAGTTTTGAAGAAATTGAAATACTTTATTGAATATTAATCAATCTTATTTTCATTCTAAAATCATGTACTCAAAGGAATTTTCTTTCAATTACATATGTAAGTGCATTAAATTGAATTATTTTTCTATTTCTTACTTACATTTAAAACAGTTATGTTTGTCATTTTGTTTCTCAAAGTAGAAAATATTTTCATGTAGATTTTTCTTCCAAGATTATTATTCCTTAGATTTCAATTTAGAACATTCAAGTAAAAGAAAATAAGACTCTAAAAAAGGAGGTCTCCATGTGAATTGAGAGAAAGAAACGGAAATTATAAATTCTGTGGTGACATTAAATTTCATTTCATAATTTTGCCAGCTATAATAAGGTATGATATGAGATTCAGGGTGGTACATTTATGTGCATACATGTACCTTGTATCTCCAATTGAAAATTGATTGCTTTAAATCAATTTCAACATTATGAATATCCTACAAAAGTAAAACATAATGATTTTAAAGTTTAAAAAACACATTGTTTCACTCCTGAAACCTTGACCTCACATGGATATATATTGGTATTTAGTGTTGGTAGGTTTTGGTTCTTTTTGGGTGGATTTTGGATAATGTAGTGAATTTCAGTTAGTTGTAGCACAGTAACATGGAGTGAGCTTGCTTGCTTCCTGATATCTAGTCAATCACTTTTTAAGACATACATATTTTTCAAACTTGCATTGCACATATTTGTTTACATTTTTGGTAGGAGTGTTTTATATGCTCACTATATATGTCATCTTCATATATAGATGTGTAATTGTTTGCAAAAAGAGGAGACATCTAAATTCCTAATAAAAATGATAATTACATTTAAATCATAATTGTGCACTTCATGTACTTTTTACATGCAAAATCATTTCATATAATTATATGGTTTTTGTATTTTCTGTCCATATCTGTAAGTCTGTCTGTCACAAAGTCTTAAATTGTGCATTAAAATGCTTCTCCTCCTGTATGGATTATCTGATAAACTTGAAACTTTGTACAATGCTTCATTGCCATTTGCAGATGTGCACATTGTTGGGAGAGGATTTATTGTTATCCTAAAAGTTATAGTGGTTCGATCCAAGAGGGATGCGGGTGTAAAATAGCTTGTGACCATTTCTCCTAGTTGCAAACATATTGCAGAGTCTTGAATTTTTTTTTATTTTTTTTTATACAATACTTCATTATCATTTAATGATGTCTAGATTTCTCTGACCCAGGAATCTAATATTTTCCTAAAATCTACAGTGGATCAAAAACAAGTATTTTAAGTGTTGTTTTTTTTACCCTTTATTGAATAATCTTTGTAAAATTGCATGTGCAAAAGTAAAGATGCTTTGAAAATTCAATTACAAAATTAAACATTTCACTGGTTTGTTAAGGTACTCACTACACTAAAGCTTTATGACACTATGTTACAAGACGGTGATTTAAATGTTTTGGGAAAGTATTTGTATTGATCGATTTATTCGTCTATAACACCATAGCTAAGTGGTTAATTAATAAAGCATTGGGCAAGAGAGAGAGAGAGAGAGAGAGAGAGAGAGAGAGAGAGAGAGAGAGAGAGAGAGAGAGAGAGAGAGCATTGGGCTGGTGAACTACAGATCTTGAGCTCAAATCCACCAGTCTTTTGTTCATGTGTTGAAATAATATTTTTGAAAATCATGTTTTTATCCAAATTTGCATTTTTTGCTGTTTTTGGCATACACACTTATTGTATATCATCAGATCTTTTTTAAAATATTAAATCTATTTGTACTGATTTGAGAAACTATTTCCCGGTGTAGTGAGCCACCTTAAATGTAAACATAAAAAGACTCCAGTCTTTGTTTACATAACACAGAATGAAGGCTAAAATATTGCTTTTATTCCTGCATCCAGAAGGTTAAAATTTTGGCTGTGAACACAGATTCAGTTATACTTTTCATGTTTAACATTTAAAAAAATGAAAACAAAATTAAAAAAAAACAAGCAAAAAAAACGTAAACGTCCTGTTTGAGAATTTTTCACTTGTATGGAGACGTCACCATTGCCAGTGAAGGGCTGAAACATTTAGGTCTATGCTCGGTGCTTATGCCCCTTTGAGCAGGGGTGGATTAATATTGTGTCACACATTTAGGTAATGTCATATAACTGTAAACAATGTCTCTAGAGGATTTGGGTGTTGCTCAACCGGAAATGTAATAAATGAATGCATAAGATTGGATCATACTTCTTTTTGGACTAGAACATCCAGGACTGAACTTTCTTAGGGTCGAGATGTCTGTTAACCGTTTATTCGTATTTACCTGTCAAAGTCTTTTTGACGCTTCAGGTATAGGAGAAAGTACTTTGACTTCAGAATGAATGTGATTGTCAGAGGGAGAATGATGGACCGAAGCATGCATTTTGTAAAATGATTCTTGTGTTGTTAAATCTTCGAGAATCTTGTTGGAGATGTCTGATTCGGTTCACGAAACAACTTAGCATCATCTAGCAGTAGCAGATTTCACCGTAAGCACTTAATTAACACTAATTTTAATATATTGTAAACAAATTGTAACTGTAAGCTAGGCTATTCCAAAATTCCACAACATATCAGAGGAACCGGTAATTTAGCCTGTACATAATGATAAGAGTAGGGGTATATACCACACACCCCTAATAAAAGCACTGGGATTACTGAATCAGAATGACAATTGGGGTGGGGACGATAAAAGCAGAATTTTCGAATCATTTTGAAGCGAAGTTTTGAGTAAGAAATGGTGCCATTCCTTTTGGGTTATTTTTTTCATTGGGGATGGTACCATAGGGCCTACTATTATTATTACAGACAAAAATACCGGTTCCTGTGAATATTCACACCTGACGACCTGTAAAGGGTTGTAAATAGAGAATGTGAACAGCTGCATGTAAATAAGTTAGTGTTCTAACTGCATAATTTAATACCGTTCAATTTTATTCTAATATTTTTGTGATAGGGTTATATGTATACAATTGAAATTGCATGGGAAAGAGTTTAGTAATGCAGAGCTCTAATAAAATTTAATTTCTCATGTTGTTTAGACATTTATCCATTAACACATGTATAGGTCTACATAATTTAGGAATGTAATTACTAGATATAAAGTTAATGTCATTCCTTAGCTTGCAAGTACATTCTTAAGAATCATGACAAACAACACTCTTTAAGATACAATTTTCTGCTTTATTACTATATTCATGGGATAAAAGTCCCCATCCTGTGTTTTATTTGGGATATTTATTCCCATTCATGCTCAAATAGGATATTCACTGCCATTTCATGTTCATTATGGGACATTTCCTCCTATGGGACATTGTATCCCATTTTGAATTTAAATATGGGAGTTAAAATCCTATGGGAGAAATTAAATTTTTTCTCCCATGGGATTTTTGGTAGGAGTGAAAATCCCCCAAGTGGGATTAAAAATCCCTCCAAAATCCCATGGGATTTTTTGATTTCAGGTGAAATATCTTAAAAACTACAATAGTTACAAGTGTAAATGTTGGTGCATGTCTTGTGGACATAAAATCCCATCTTTTTTTGTAAAGGGTTTATTTGTATCCTTAATAAAAGGGTTGGCGAAACTCCGGACTTTTGTCGTGTCCAGAGTTAAATGTCGCACTGTTTAATAAGGTCTTATTACTTTTATGTAATTCTTAGCTTTATTTGACTTCAGAACTGTTTGTAGTGATTAGCCCCACCAAATTCCCATGATTAGAGGGCAAGAAAATCAAGAATATCCATACTGTAACCTTCACATAGCGGTGTATTTTCTTTATTTTAATTTATTTAAATAGCCGGAGGATACTCTAATCCTTTAACCAGTGGCCATTCTGTTTTTCTCTAAACAACAAAGGTGCATTGATTTCTTACTTGCTACGAAAACACGCTTGTGAATCTGTATGATTGAAATGAATATAAACATTTTATTACAGATCCAAATTCATGATGTTTATAGACTGCATAACTTATCATTATTCAGAGAAATTGTTTCTTTTTTGGCATAAAAACAGAAACAATCGTTGTTCTTTGTTTTGTTTGTTTGTGATTTGGCTTCACATAGCGGGACGTTCTATACTTAGAGATCACGTCATCAAGATATATCTACGGGTAGCACGTGGACTGGGCAAAATGTGAGAAGCGCTCATTACGACAGAGTGTCACACTAATACAGTATATTTTGTTTGATGACTAATCTATTGTCAACTCAAGATATGAACATATTAAGAAATCTCTGTGTTTTTATTTCTCATATTTTTGAGATTGTCTGTAGTTCTTCGTAATTGTTCTTCTGCTACCTCTTAAACGTATTACTATTATGTTTATTTATACATACAGTGTATATTATGTTCCCCTCTGGTATCTAAGAAAATTGTATGGTTCCAAACATGTATATGAACCTCTGACGATTGTTCTTGCATGCATCCTATTTCTTGTACCTCGTGTACCGTTTAACATGGTTTGAGCGAATAAATTGAATCGAATATTTAATTGCAATATTATCGCTATGTTCATAACATGTTGAAATGGAGCATTATGTTAATGAGTATCGTAAAAATCAAGATATTAATCTAGTAAATGAAACGGGTGACCATGTATTTCGATAGATGTAGAATTTAATGTATTGTGCTAGTATGTGTCGATATGTATTTGGATGAGATTTACTAGCATGTTATTTCGTCTTTACTTTCATCAATATTTTCTTTCTGTATTACACTTAATGGTATATCAGATATGAACGTGTTGCTATCATGAAAGGAAAAGCGCACGACAAATTGTTGTTGTTATTGTTCAGGCATGATAGTAAAACGGTTTGCAGTCTTCATCATGCAACATATAATGAAAATATTTGTTTTCAATTTATATCTATTTAATCAAACAATAAAATGTTTTCGCGTAAGAGGGTTATGGATTCTTTCTGCATTGTTCAGGTGCTAGCTACCTTAATCACCCGATAAAACAACAAAGAACGAAATTTTATTGTTTATATCTATATCATTATATAGTTTTAAATAATATAAACTATATTTGATTATCCAAATATCATGCTTCTTAGTGAGCCAATTTACTATTAATATTTTTGTGGATCTCTCTATGGGAAGCTCCCAGAAAATTGATAAACGATATTTTTCCATTGCGAAATAATTTTTGTTTTAGATGTCTCTCGGTTAACCCCACTTTTCCGAATCTTAGTAGAAAAGTTGCAAATATTGCTTCATTTTATTCTTTGTTAAGAAAACATTTATGGGACTGATCAGGGTAGAATACCTTTAACGTTATTAGATCTCATGATCATCACTATGAAATGTTAAGGTAGATCGATCCTCGTGTGATCGATCCTCGTGTGATGTCATAGGTTTTTGCAAAAATCTTTATTAGATTAAACTCTGTGCATGATAGAAATATATCTTTCAGAGGAATTGTATTCACTGCATAGAATAAAACATTTGGTACACTATTGATATTGAAAAAGGTGATATTTTCCATAGATAATCAATTATTTACAATTTTAAAAATGTTGTCAAGGGCAATAACTCCTTTGCTGGTATTTCGTCTGCTGTATGTCTATTATACAATAATTTCCTTAATATAAATAATTGATATATACATTTTTATGAATTAGCATTTTTTTTTTAAAACTGTTGATATTTTTAATTTGTTATTTCAACCAGTATTTATCTATTTGTATTATCCTGTATGACGAAAATGTGTGATTTTCTAATGTTAACATATACTTCTGTTTTTTTGTATGTCTGTCATCTTAAAAAGGTGGTAACATACACATTTTTTTGGTTATTGATTAAATTCTTAACTACATGTATATTGAGTGGAAATTAATACAATTTTTCTACTTTCAACCATTAATATTAATAAGTAACATGAGGTAAAGTATTACAGATACGATTGACGTATACAGCAGTAGTTAGGACAAATCGCTATCAATATCTGCTACTATAGTTACACAAATAAAAACAACAAAAGTATCTAGTCATCTAAATGTTTTACTGTTAACTAAGATTCTGACATCAATAGAATACAGATTGCATTAGTTATCACACTCCACCTAAATCAATTCTTATGTAGAGGGAGGATAATGTAATATCAAACGATTCCTTATGTAGAGGGAGGGTGAAGTAATATTAAATCTCATGTTTCTCACACACCGTTTCATTAATCTTACATTGCTCTACGTTTATATTTTCAGCAGTAGCAACCATCTTATTTACAGGCTATAATCGAAGCTTCACTCGAAGAAATATAAAGTCATTTTGTTTAATTTTAATAAAGATACTAATAAATCAAATTAGAAAAACCAAGCGACATGCCCACATGCTCATCAGACAAACACTGTATTAACCTAATATAACTCTTCGTGTATCTTTACCAACAGAATGGACCATGTTTCATTATCTATACAGTGTATATTCAATGAAAAAGAGTCTTTTTTCTTTCTTTTTTTTGATACCTGTGATATTCACCAGAATAGAATACTTTTTCCACAGTTAAGTTTTCTTTGAACACTTAGCTCAAACTAGCTAAAGGATTGGTATTTTGAAAAAAATCGAGATTATTATATTTTACCAGCAATGAAGATATTGTTAATCTGATTAGTATACAAGACTTCAATTTAAAACCAATCCAGTTGAATTGAAACTTATAATATCAAAGATGTATTGATGTTAAGAGAAGGCTACATGAAACACTCAACACATTTAACAGATTAATAAATATACATGTGGCATCAGTGAGGTGTAGTCGATGTTCTCCATTTAACACATATGCGTAAGAATATGTACCCTATATTCTCTTTACACATTGTTTCTTCTAGACATCTGATCCCACCTCTGGTATTTATCTACCCTACATGTATATTCTCTTTACACATTGTTTCTCCTAAACACCTGATCCCACCTCTGGTATTTCTAGGGGCTCGTGTTTGCCTTACTTTTAATTCCGTAGTCTTTGTGCTACTTATGAGATTGATTAGTAAACTTTTCCTTGTCTTCACTTTTTTAATGACAATGTACAGTGTATATCAAAAATGGAATTGACTGTATCACAGCCTCATTAGCCAAATCAACTCGTCTGTGTTTTTGTTTGTACTGTTTTTTGTTATATGTCAAACGTACACTACAATTTTTGTAAGAAAATTTACTTTTCTGTATCAATGTATATCAAACTACATGGAAGGTAGAACTCAATCTTTCAGAGCATACATCATTACATTATCCCGTGTAAAATGAAATTGTCTATGATGTGATCAGGGGTACAGCTAATCAACAGAATCAAATTCTAGTATTGCTAAGTTTATATTACAAACATACATACTTACATATTCATCAAGATTCTCTAGGCTATCTTAAAAAAGCTAAACTAAAAACTGGAAGAAAGCTTTCAATACTGATAAGATGTAATTGTTATCCTGATTAGTAGTATTACTCAATTTTCTTTTCCCATTTATGTTGGTTTCCATATCCCCAAATTTGCATCTGGATTCTCGTGACTTTCAAAATTGTTCGGATAGATCTTAATCGTTCTGTTTCATTTGTTCTCGATCCTTTAGCAAGATTATAAATGGAATATGCCAGAATACCAGCATCAAGGACCGCAGATAGTGGAACAAGGAGCATGTCAGCAATAGAAACAACCCTAGCTATAACACGCAGGACTATCACGGGTATTGTAGTGAATGCTCTAAGAGCTGATGTTGCTAAGGCGCTATTTTCAAATACATGGATGTTTTCATCAGATAACAGAAAATGTAGTTCGTTTTGCAGAGCCTGAACAGACTTTTCAAGGCACCGGGAACGCTCTAGTAAATTCATCTGGTATCTTTCCATTTGAATGACAGCCGATTTGTTCAAAACGAGCTCTGAAATCTTTGATCCTATCGAAGTTGCGCCCCCAGCGGTTCCAACGACGCCACCAGCTATTGTTAGTCCTAATGAAACACCTGCTGTAAATGGTGCCGCAACAAGTCCACCAACAGCAAGGGCTGTACCTGCAAGACCCACCGAGGACCCGACGATTGATGCAATATTTACATTCTTTCTTCTGTTCTCTAATTCATCTATAATTTCTTTACAAAGAAGTTCATAGGCCATATTGCATCGCAACCAGTTGTCAAGAGCTAATTTCGAGATATTGATTTTGTTTTCTATGCTCCTCATTTTTATCAAGATATTTTCATCTGAAAGAAAAAACAAAAAGAAGTTTGGAATGTACTTTGATAGTACAAGTAAATGTAGACATAAACACATTTTGAAATATAAAATCATGCAATATTTACATAAAGGTGTATCAAATATAAACGCACCAGCTCTATCGACTTCATAGTTTTCGGCTCCTGGTAAAAACGGTACTTCTGTCAGACAGTTGCACACATTGCGCTTTGGAACTATTCGGTGAAATTGACCAGTGCATGTTCTGTAAACCATGATGAAATATTTGCTATGTCCATCGCTGTCTTTTAGGCAAGAGGGTTTGCGTGAACTTTCTTTGAAATTTTTTGGTTTCCGTTTTCTTTCTAATGGTGTAAATTCTTTCCAGAATGTTGTCAGTTTTCCTTTATTTTCTTCCATACACAGGACAAATATTGGAACCTGAAAGCATGTAGAGAGAGCATACAGTTCTAAATCTTCTATTTCCATCCCATCCTCTATCCGATTGGCAAAAAACGTGGATTGCTCTTTTTCAATGCTCGAGTTTGGTTTTAGAATATTCCACTTTTCTTTCTTTCTTGAGGTGAAATTCGCTAAGAATGCGTTGTTTTCAATATCGTCAGTTTCCCATCTCATAAATTTACCATAAAGTTTATAGTTATTCACAATTTCTTCAATGACTTTTCTCATAACCGT
This sequence comes from Ostrea edulis, assembly GCF_947568905.1. Lineage (NCBI taxonomy): Eukaryota > Metazoa > Mollusca > Bivalvia > Ostreida > Ostreidae > Ostrea > Ostrea edulis. The sequence goes on along the minus strand of NC_079166.1, from coordinate 53,756,175 downwards.
TTCAAATTGGTGTTCAGTCCCAAAAATTTCCTTGCTTACACAGCGACATAAGGAAAAGCTGTAATCCGACATAAAATCCATTTCCTTCTCCCGCATATCTCTTCTGCTTATTGGAATGTAGATTTCTGAGTGCCTTGAAAAAACAGTTGGCACATTTCTTAATTCGTCCTCAAAAAAGTCCGGACTTGTGTCAGTTGCAAGGAAGGTTAACAATGGTCTGTGTCTTCTGCTGTCTGCAATTTGAATTGCAGGATCTAGTTTTAAATCTGAAATGTTATGAAAAGTTTATTGCATTTTGCATAACAAAGACCATTAGAAACAGACTCGGTACAAAGACAGTGAACTTGTCTTAGCAGATAAAAAGTGTATGTTCTCTTGTAATCGCATATGCATCAGTATTATTGTACCAGACATATTATCAATATTAAACACCACACACTATGATATGTTGAATACTAGTGGTAGGATTCCAACATCTGATAAGAAATAATGAAAGAGAAATAATAAAATACATCGATTCTACACCAGTGAGACCCATTACAGCATTAAAGTGACCCTGACGTTTGTATCGTATACATGTATGTGATGATTCTGCGTTTGATGACAAAACTTCAGCATATCTTGAGTATACTTGCACAATGTAAAGCTAAAGTCACGGCATCCGTCGGGATTGTTGGATTCGCTTCTAGGAACTAATAATATGTGACTCCTTCAGGATTTCAATGACAGAGTCCTCTAAACACAATGCCATTTCATAAATAGTCCTGGTGATTGATGAAGGACATATAAATACAAAGATTAATTCGACAACTGATAATGTAGTTAACATTATAATTTTCTGGCGATTAGACTTTGTGGATTGACAAAAATTCGTCTAAAATACCCACTTATGATTTCTTGAAGTCATAAGAACGTCTTCGCTTTCTACCTGAATATATGAACATGGTGATCGAGGTAAAATAGTTTACATACTGGATATGTTTGAGGTATGGAATGATTGTTACACACACGTACAGAGAGAGAGAGAGAGATAGAGATAGAGAGAGAGAGAGGATAGTGTTGTGTAATACACATGTGCTAGATTGAGACCTAAACAAGATCAGATACGATATAATTTTAGACCGATTATGAAGATTACATAACAAAGTTTGTTTTGCCTAACAATGTACATTCTAGAGACGAAAGCTCTGGAATTTGTCTAGCATGAATACATTGTAAATTTTGGGGCATTAAAACATTTGTTTGCACTCTAAAAGCATTCTACAAACACTTGAAAGTATTAAAATCAAGAGGATTTTGGATTCAACAGCCAATTTGTGGCATTTTACTTTGCCTGCATCGGGCACTTATTTTGTATACCATTGTAAGTTGGTAATTTTTTATACTGATATATATTTGTTTTTTAGTTCCAAATAAATTGTTATAATCTTTGACTATCTTTGTGATTGATTTCTATTAAGTTTATTTAGAGCTATTTGGACGCATAGCAATAGGAAATTGAATTAAAAGTTTTTGTAGCATGAAACACCATATCCGAATTGGTGATTAAAATAACTCATCCATAGTTTTGAGACATTTATCTAACGATACCATATATTATGTTGGATAATAGTGACGTTTTGCTTATAAGAAATACATTTTTCAACGCTATTTCAATGAAGGACCTTTTTGAAAAGGTATACGTGCACAGGATTTAATTTTTTTTTTACATGAAGTGGATTTTCATAACTATATGTACATAGTATATGTTTAAAAATTTACAGTAGATTTGTTATGCCTATAATACGTTCATAAACACAACCGTTGCTGATGCTGTGATTTTGAATTCGTAGTACGTCGGATGGGGACGTTAAATGCCCCAGTTCTCACGCCAGAATTAGAATCCCTTTGCACGTAATATGTGGTGTTTGAAAACGAGTAGGCTCACTACGGGCCGTCACAGGGCCTCAAAATTTCAAAATTAGCAACCCTTACAGCTTTATCGGTTTGTCGCCGAAATACACGTATGGATGATATATCGCCAAATCGGCGTTAAATGATCAATTGATTGTACACTGTATATTGGTTAACGAGTATTTTTCACTCGTGTGGAGACCAATTAGACCAGGCGCTCGTCTTTTTCCATAACCGGTAAGAAGACGTGAATCGACGCAAGAATTCCATGAAATCAATGCATTTCGGCGCCGGATGCGCGCCTGTGGATGAGGTTAAAAGATCAGAACCGAATCCCTGTATAATGTATTATTTAGATTTTCACCACAAATTCAGCTTTGATATCAATCACGTCTTATTCATTATAACACATAAACATATAAGTGGAAATTCGTAGTGGTAGAATACCTTAGATATGTATATCTTAGAAGCATTTGAAAGCTAGTTACATTTGTGTACACATAACAACTGACTTTGATAGCGTCGATCTGCATACGAGGTTCATTTGTGGTTACGAAAATATCCGAGTAGTCACGACGGAGACGTCACCATTGCCGGTGAAGGGCTACAAAATTTAGGCCTATACCGGCGCTTTCAGCCTTTGAGCAGGGAGGGATCTTTATCATGCCACACCCGCTGTGACACGGGGCTTCAGTTTTTGCGGTCTCATCCGAAGGACCGCTCCATTTACTTCCCTCTTATGACACGCAATGGGTACTGAGGACCTATTCTAACCCGGATCACCACGGGACTACTACACATTTTAAATCGAAACACTATACTGTAGGACAATATATTCATTAAATGATAAACTCAAACCCCTTGTAAATAATGATACTTTAATTTTCTCTGCGTCGTTTCTTCGCCTGACACTTATACATACGTTGTCAAATGAGAATCACACACTGTGATGATTAATTAAAATAGCAGTGAATATATTGATCTTCGCCTCTTGGGCAAAGTATTGTATATGGAGAAAGAGATGCATGATGGGCTTATTTTCTGAATCTGCTTTAATTTCTACTCTAGGTCGACTTTGAGTTGTGGTATAAGTGATATAGGCGATTGATTGATTGTATATTGTTTAACACCCCCTCCCTTCACGAGAATATTTCACTCATATAGAGACGTCACCATTGCCGGCGAAGGGCTGCAAAATTTAGGCCTATGCTCGGCGTTTACGGCCATTGAACAGGGAGGGATCTTTATCGTGCCACACCTGCTGTGACACGGGGCCTTGGGTTTTACGGTCTCATGCAAAAACAAAACAAAACGCCCGATTTAGTCGCCTCTTACTTACAAACAAAGGGTGCTGAGGACCTACTCTAACCCGGATCCCCACGGAGTGATATAATCGAAGTAAGAAATAATTACCTTCTTTTAGTTTGACATCGACATGTGGAGAAGGTATTTTGCAGTTGCATCCCTTTTTTGCTACTATTCTATCGAAATAGCCAGTCTTTCCATTGAATAAAATCGTTGTGTAGTAGCGACAAACAGACTCTTGTTTTTGCATTGTTGAGTGCGGCTCGAAAAAAGTCCAAGAAAATTTTTCAGGATAGTATTTAAACACATACACTGGCTTCTCTGTGGAATTTGCGATGAGCTGTAAAGCTTCCTCTGGATTCATGGTTTCATCACAACAAAATCTGAAAAGCAATTACTTCATCAAACGACGATTTTTCATTTTGTATTTCTACAATTTCATGGTCCTACAATTTGGAATTTCAACAAATGCGTTCAGAAATCACTATGTTTATATTTCTCGATCCCCATATTTGTTATATTGAGCTGATTTCCGTACGTTTCTGTAAGATGCCACTTCAGCGTAATGCGCACACACACACACACACACACACACACACACACACACAGAGAGAGAGAGAGAGAGAGAGAGAGAGAGAGAGAGAGAGAGAGAGAGACTGAATTATATACCTCGCTTTAAATAACGATATCTTATTCTCATCCCCAAATATTTCCTTGCAAAGACATTGCTCCAAGGAACCTTTGCCGCCATTTATTTGATCAAGTATTCTGTTCTGAGAAGCCATCACCTCAACAACCTTTTCTATGTGATCATCTAGAGGCCGTTGATAATGTGAAACTTGATCATGTGAAGGGATGTGGGAATCCGATATCAATGAAAAATGCTCGTGAGGTCTATGCGTCTTTCCAGGACAACACGGCTCCAATCCTGAAAATTGAACCATTTTCAATAAGAAATTTCAAAATGTTGTTGTGGATCACAAAGAAAGCTTGACCATTGGAAAACGTTTTTAAATGACGAAATCACATCATCTTCATAGACCATACGACAACATTTACAGAATTTTTAAAGAAAGAAATATGAATTAAATTGACAGTATATACCAATTCGCTTCATGACGTAGTCTTCCATTGTGTCCTGGTAAATTGGGAAGTGTCCTGGGATGACCGGCTTTTGACGGACACATGAGCATTGTTTGTCACTAAATAGCAGGGACAGTGTGTCATTAGACACTTGTTTCACATATATTGGTGAAGTGAATATTTCAAAGTAGCTACTACAGATGGGAAGAAACAAGCTATGTTCTTGTCCTCTCTCGACATAAATTTCAACATTGAAGACACTTGAAATAGCAAAGAAATCTCCGACGCTAAAGGAATCCCATTGCTGAAGATGAATATCTAGAGCTTTATTTCTTAGTTTTGAAAGTTGTAATTCCTTTTCTTTTCCTTCTGGTAACTTGTCAATCCATTTTTTCTCCTTTTCAAACTCATCTAAGCATGCAAGGTTTTGATACATTTCATAGAATTCTGGAGATTTCATATGAGACGTGACGCAGTCCTTGACAAAATCCTCCATGCACTCTGTTCCATATAAAAGCTGGCTAAATACAATAAAAATGTTTGTTGCTTCTGTTTCTGATGATATTGTAGTAAAATCTAATGCCTCGGATGAAAAAACACTAAATCCATCAATTTTCTTCAATACAAATGACGTATCCAATTCGTGAAATGAATTTCGGAATCTTTTATCAAGGCATGATTCGTGGTTGGCATTGATGAAGTTGACAGAGCATTTCCCCAGATTACGTTCTTCCCCCTGAAGAAGTCTAAAGTACGGCTCCCCATTCACAAAGGTGACCAGGATTATGATCGCGGCCTTTGGAGACATTTCTCTAACAATTGGCCTAATATGAAACCCACTGAGTGTTCCAGCATCATCTGTAACTCTAAGGAGAATTAGTTTCTGCTCCATAAACTCACTGATTGCATATAGTTCACGCAAAGTAGGTGGGAAGTGCTTTTTCTCTAAGACTGTCATGTCCTTTCTAAACGCCTCACGCGTAGTAATATCTGGTCTGTATTTATGAGACTTGAATAGCGAAAAGTAAAACTCCAGTCTTGTTTGGAATTTGGATAAATCTTTACGAACATCTCCATGTTTACACTTATGCGGGAGTAACTGTCCAATCATTGAATATAGTTCGTTGTTATCGTGGATATTGTCCGATACACAAAAATGTTGCTGAAGATTTTTTATCAGTTTGTTTTCATCCATGTTCAATGAAAGTGTACTACCAGCACTGTGTGGGACGTAGTGTACTACCAGCACTGTGTGGGACGGTTTATTTTCCTATTGGGTCACATGTATTCACTTACATCATAATCTCCTTTCTGTCTTGAGATGAAGAGTATTTTGAAGTCCAACGTTCGGTAATGACAGCTGGGGAACAAAAAATACATGTATATATTTCATTGATCTGTGACGCGCACGACGTATGTAACACTGTGATCACAACCTGACTGAATGGATTAAAGTACAACTCTACTTCACCCGATGCCTGCCGCCCGTCTCTGCCGTTCAACCTGAGTATACATGTATATTAAGGATATATGTCTACATTTTCACATACCAGATTTTCGATCTATGTTTATTTTTTCTTCGTACCTCTTGATCAGTCCTATCATTTTATTTCATTGACATGCGCAGTAGATGTAAACCTAAAGACCAATCAAATAGGATTTTTTAAAAAATCTGCTAATTTTAGAACCATGCTATTTCCATCAGTAACCATGTGGCTAATTTAAGATAAAACCTTTGAAAAAGCAAGATCGGTCTCTGAATTTCAATAGACTCGGTATTAAAGAAATCATCCATGATGAGTTAACGTCTACCTGTGATAGTCACCTGGGGATGTGCAACCTGACTTGTTGTCTGTATATACAAAATGATGGAAATACGTGTTTAATGTATCAAATCGAACACTGATTAATTATGCTTTGTTACACCTGTTTGAGGAGAATCAATTATGGATAGACATTATAGTAGGCTATACTTAATTAATCGGTAATGTGTTACACTTGATTCTTTCTCCACTACTCTTGATAATGATATAAGACCTGCAGCGTGCACAGCTGCGCTGCAAAAAGGAAGGTTTATAAAAGGGATTATCTATCCAGCTATATTGTGTTTTAGAAATATTTACAAAATCAATGCTGTTGCATACATTTTTATTCATAGGTTATTGATTGAATATCGGGAAAAATGCACATGCAGAGTCGATGAGCTTGCTAGATCCACTTCTGCACAGCGATTGAGAGCGGAAATATATCCCGAGTTCAATTAGTAACTTTTTTATTACATACTTTCAAATCATACGCACTTTTAATTCTATAAGCGCACATTTGTCAACATTTTCAGTAGTAGGTGAAGCTTTTACTGCAATTATTATAAACACATGTGATGTCATAATCATTAAGTTAGATGACATCGCAATTCAGATAAAGTAGTCCACGAGTATTTACTATGCGAGCTCTTATAGGTCAATAAAAGCCCGTAAACTATCTATAGAATCCGTAGGAAATTTATCGAAAATGTGATAAATAGATATACAAAATCTAATAACGTTGTATCAGTTGTGAAAATAAGTAAATGTAATATGATCAGTATCTTGTTGGAAATCTACGGAAACATATTAGGGCCGCAGCAGTATCTTATTTTTATCTCTTCTGAGCCATATGTTTGGCGTGCATCAACTTTTTTGGGAAAAGGGCTATATCTCAAGAACCCCTTGGCCAATTTTTGTCAAATTTGTCACAGGGTATCCTTGGCCCAAGGGCTTTCATTTGAAATAAAACTAGGGTTGTGACCCTTTAACAAGGGGAGATAATTAGCAAAATGCAAACAAAAATAGTGGTTGCTAAAAAATCTTCTCAAGAACCGCTGGGCAAATTATCACCAAACTTATGCATTAGGATGAGGATAGGATGTAGATAAAAATTGTTCAAGGCATCATCCTGGGGCAAAGGGTGTGGTCTCAAGGTCACTTCAAAGTTGACCTTAAATTTTGATTTGTTAAAACTTTGATATTTTGCTTAGTATAAGGACTAGGATCATCAAATTTTGTCAGTTGATGCATCATAGGACCTAATATCATGTTGTCTCAAAAGTAGGTCATGATGACCTACTTTTTGAATTTTGCAGGTAATTATTATTAAATGGATTTTGATGCATATCTTAAACACTTTTAAGCCTATGATCATTAAAAGTTGTCAGTTGATGGATCGTGGGACCTTAAAGTGCATCAAGTAAAAAGTTTGTCACAATGACCTACTTTCTGAATTTTATGGCTAATCATTGATGAATACATTTTAGGTTGTTATTTCAGATACCGAGAGGTTTAGAATCATCAAACCTTGTAATTTGATGCGTCTAGAGGCCTCAAAACATATTCATAAAAAAGTAGGTCACAGTGACCTACTTTTTGAATTTTGCAGACATTCAAATTTCACATTTTCAATTTTAGATGCATATTTTGGACACTATAAAAGCTAGGATCACCAAACTTTGTCAGTAGATACATCTTGAGTCTTCATATTTTTTTGACCAAAAAGTACATCACCGTGACCTATTTTTGGATTTTGACGGCTATATTTGAATATTTCAGATAATATTTGACTGACAATCATCAAACTTTGTCAGTTGATGGGTCTTGAGTCTTCAGAGTGTGTCGACCAAAAAGTATTTCACTGTGACCTACTTTTGGAATTTGACGTTTATATCTGAATATTTCAGATACTATTTGACTTCAATTATCAAACTTTGTTAGTTGATGCATCTTGAGTCTTTGGAGTGTGTCGACCAAAAAGTAGGTCACTGTGGCCTTCTTTTTGGAATTTGACGGCTATATTTGAATACTTTTTGACTTGTCAGTTGATGCATCTTGAGTCTTGAGTGTGTCGACCAAAAGTAGGTCACCGTGACCTACTTTTGGACAGTTACATTTAAATTTTCAGGTACTATTTGACTTAACATCATCAAACTTTGTCAGTTGAGCATCTTGAGTCCTCAAAGTGTGCAGGCTATAAATTAGGTCACCTTGATCTACTTTTTAAACTTCAAAGCTATATCTAAATCAAATGCTAAGAGGCCTAGAATCATGAACCTGTTTCAGGTGGTGTATCTTGAGTATTCGGAGTGTGTCAGTTAAGAAGTAGGTCACTGTGATATACTTTTTGAATTTCATGGCTATATTTAGATATTTCAGATACTAAGTGACTTAGATCCATCAAACTTATTAAGTTGATGCATCTTGGCTTCTCAGAGTGTGTCAGATAAAAGGTAGGTCAATTTGACCTACTTTTGCTTTTTTTGTTTGCAAATCTATACATCTTTCAAACTAAAAACCCAAGGATCATCAAACCTTCACTTAACTCACTCTTTGTTTTTTATTTCAACAGAGCTGAAAAAGTTAAATAGCAATTTTGTTGATATTGGTTTAAGAACCATTCTCCAACAATGGCATGAAATGTAATTGCATTAAAAATCGGACAAAATACAATGTGATCCCCTTGTTCTAATTGTATGCATAGTAAATTCGGTATTTAGCACCCCAACCGTCTCTATAGCCCTTGAAAAAATTCCTGTAGAAGAGAAATATGTACTACCCAGATAGACACGTAGGTTAAGTAACTTCATTTTGTAATTATTTTGATTGCCTAATCTAATACTGTATTATATCCCCTTCATACACTATCATGTGATAGGTCTTTAAAACCTTGTTAATTGATAAATCTTGGTTAGTGAGAATTTTTGCCTGTTCTACAATTTATTAGAAGAACGATTCTAGGCCCATGTGCCTCTTGTTGTTTGTTATAACAGATTATCAATTTGTTATAGCAGATTGATAATTTATTTCAAATTGCTAATTTGCTATTTAAAATCATTAATTTAACAAGAGGCCGACAGGCCTTATCTGTAACCTTAGCATTAGTTAAAAATATCACTACCCCAAAAGGCTATGGAACCGATACTAATTTTCCTGGTTGCATATCTAAGCTCAATTCTAATGATATTATACTTAGCTTTTACAGATTAACCCAGACCTAGGTGATCGTTAAGACCCATGAACCTCTTGGTTTTTTTTTTAATTACCACTTTAGTTACTACTATGAATTAATGTAACTTATAAAGCCTTCTACATGTAATACACGATGCTAGATGCGAAATTATGCACATAACTTATTATTTATTTGAAACCCATTTGAAAATGCATTTATGTTCTTGATTGAAAGATTTTGTACTAATGGTATTTCACATATTTTTTCTTTAAAAATTATTTATGAATAATCATATCTCCCCATTCCAGAAAGGGGACCATTTGTTTTTAGTGTGAATTTCTCTTCATCTTCTTCCGCTTCTCATACAAAGTTTGTCCGGGCCATAATTTTTTGTCTTTTGACATAGGCCTTTGGTATTTGGTATGTGGATTGAGAGAAAATTCACGATTGTCTATTGATGTTGATAATCTGTTTAATTTGTTGCAACAAATTAAAATCAAAGTACTGAAAGTACTTACATGTATCGGAGTTCATATTATGTAGGTTTGTACCAGATGTTTCTGGGATTAAGAATTATTTTTAAAAAAGGATTTTTTTTTTAAATTGAAAGGTATTTTCAAAAGTTATAAATTTATGTATAGATGTATGTTATGTCTCTATAAAAATCAAAGCGTAATTATCCATGTCTACATACATGTACAAAAAGACATTAAGAAGTTAACACCTTGTCAGGATGGTATTTTACTATTCCAACAAATCATATACATTTACTCTTCGAATTGCTCATTTTGTCAAAATATGTCATTAAATTAATATTCTAACACAAAAAAACAATTTTTGGAAAACTCCACAAATATAATTTAATAATTCTTAGATTTATGCTAATTTTTTAGTTTTTTTCTACAACTCGTCTCAAGGGGGGAAGTATTGACACGAGTGATGACTTAAATAACTAAACAATTCTTCATTCCTTAAAGTACAAGGACCTGTACTCAGATATTTACTTATTTTTTATCTTTAAAATTGATCTCGTGGGGAGCCGGTTTAGAATAGGTCCTCAATACCCCTTGCTTGTCGTTAAAGGCAACTAAATGGGGTGGTCCTTCGGATGAGACCGCAAAACCGAGGCCTCGTGTCGCAGTAGGTGTGGCACGATAACGATTCATCCCTGCTCAAAGGCCGTACGCGCCTAACTGTAATAATGTAGCACTCTCCGATTTTTTTTTTTTGTTGGAGAGGGCTACAACTCCTTAGGATCTCCGTAATGGTACAAATGCGGGAGTGATTCACTCCATCAACATTTTCGATCAGTCTAAACATTTGCTGACTTTCTTCACGTAAATAAAATGATATTCTATGTTTCTTAGTCAATATATAAATTTACAACCTGCAACTTACGATTTGTGAGGCCCTATTTTACCGTTTTCAACAATTTCGATAAATTCCAATTTCCCGATTCATATGTGTGCGCCATGTTTGATGTACTGAAGTTTCAACTTGTGTCAGGTTATTTGCATATGCCCTATAAGGTAGTATTTACATTAATGGACGATTACGGAGGAGAAAGCTATTTCGTAGGTATGGAAAAGGTTTGAATTTAATATCAAGTTAAAAAACGAACAGAGTGTAAATTCTTGCTGCAACCATATGGTTTTCCTTTCTATGTCGAAATGGCTCGAGTAATTAGATTTTCGCACTGGTTGTAAATATTGGTTTTTTCAGTAGATCCACCTACAAGATCTCGCGATAACAAGCATGGCGGAGCAGACGAAAAATGTTGCATGCTGTACATGATATTTAATGAAAACACCTTTCTTAGAAATGTCTTAGCACAAAGTTGGTACTCGTTTTGGTGTAAACAATATTTGGGACTAAAACATGGAGCTTATTATCGGTTATTCATAAAATTATTTTGCACCATTACGAAGATCCTATGGAATTGTAGCCCTATCTCGAAAACGTCAGAATAAAAAAAAAATCGGATAGGGCTACATTATTGCAGCGATTAAGCGCCGAGCATACGCCTAAATTTTGCAGCCCTTCATCGGCAATGGTGACGTTTCCATATGACTGAAATATTCTCGAGAGGGATGTTAAACAATATTCAACCAATCTTTAAAATTGTCTATGATCTTACTTAATTTGAAATTTATTTCCTAGAGCTCTAATCAAATCATCTAGAAAAATCCCCAAGAACGTAACTTCGTAAGCATCAACAATTGACATTAAAATATATACAATTTATTCAATCTATAAAATTTAGTCATGCCGTCTTAATTTTGCATATGTGAAAAGGCGAAGATAACGAACAGTGATCAATCTCATACCTCCTATAATGAATACAAAATTAAGAGCTGGGCAAACACGGAGCCCTGAACATATCAGAGGTTGAATCAGATCCATAGGAGGATTAAGCATCCCCTGTCGACCGGCTACACCCGCCGTGAGCCTTATATTTTAATCAAGTAAACGTACAGGTACGTGTGTATAGGACTCCAGGTCCCCCTCCCCCTTGTATTTTTAATGGTATTTCGGGTGTACTTCTGATAAAACATTACACTTTAGAATGTTTGCATTGAAATGGAATACACAAATCTCGCATAGAAACCTTTTTTCTTAAAATGCCATATCACCAATTATTGTCAATGAACAGGGTGGGCAATACAGCCGGCGACATTTTGAAAAGAAATTGCACTTCAATGAAAAATCCTATTGAAAGAGCAACAATAATGCACCTAGCAACTGAAAAGAACGGTCATTCTAAATTTACTGATGATTCTTGGATTAAATGCATCGCTATTTGGTGCGCAATAATTTCTCCACGCCGTTCAATTTCATCCTGTTAACATCACCACCACCTATAGGGAACGAAAGTTGAGACGCTGAGATATTTTAGAACGAAAAAACCAGAGGCGAGGTATTCTCTTACCTTTTTCGTGTAGCTATTTGTTGATGGTATTTGCAACTGGAATACCTCATCTCGGGTTACATAGTTTACTGCGACAATATATTTGCACCTATCTAATTCGTAGAAAGAATTCAATTTGTAAGATACAACTTCATAGTAAAACTAAACTTTAAGTATGTGATGCATGTGCAGCTATAAGGCTTTATCATCTTATCATTCAATATGATAAACAGAATATCTAGAGATACCTTGTTCTTCTTATCATTCAATATGATAAACAGAATATCTAGAGATACCGTGTTCTTCTTATCATTCAATATGATAAACAGAATATCTAGAGATACCGTGTTCTTCTTATCATTCAATATGATAAACAGAATATCTAGAGATACCTTGTTCTTTTTTTATTCTCTCTTTCAAAATGAGCAATTTTGACTAAAACTGAATGGGTTCAACTTTGTGTATAAATAATGAAGATTGCGAGAATCAACAGAGAAGTGCATATAGAATGTGAGTGTGGTTAATTCTACGCTACGCTGTAAAAGTCTAATTTAATATCAATTAATCGGGTATAATGGAAAGTTATTTCACCGTTATGAATCTAAAAGGCAATGAAATCATTTCGTCTAACTAAAACTAATATGGTATTTGATTGATTGCGGTTTTACGCCGTTTTGGCAATATTGCAGCCATTTTATAGCGGTTGAATAGTTGAGAGTGTTTGAGTTTCCCTGACGACCCCAGTGAGCCTACTCGTTAAAAAAAAATCAGGGAAACGATCATTTGCGTGTCAAGGAGGTTCTGATCCTTCATAAGGGACACCCTTTAACGTCCCATCCTAAGGAGATATAAAAGTTAAAAATACATACAAAGGTAAAAATACAGAAAGTATTCAAATTTTTCTGTAAAAATCCCATTTTTGTAAACGTTCTATAATGTAATGATTGTCAATATTTGTAAAACGTTTTTGCATTGATTACACATTACCAAATTAAAAAGTATGCCCCTTACAGGCATAAAATCATTGCATTCTAAAAGTGTGTGATGTATAGTTAATGGACAGTCACAAGATATACATTCAGGCTGAAGTTCGCTGTTTAGTAGGTGAGATTGGGTCAATTTTGAATGTCCGGTGCGTATTCTGGAAATAATCACTTTGTCCTGGAGTTTCATTACGATGGTACACGGTTTGTTTACTTTGTAATGAATATAATAAAGTTTACTTGCGTCACCTGAATCTGAGTAGATTTGCCATAGAGAATTTACTTATAGTTTTGTGAAATATTCTAAATTAGTGCAGGGAATTTTAAAGTGTGCAATATCATCTTGAAGTGCTTTATTTGCCGACCACGGGGAAATGTGTATTTAAAGATAAACCTGAAATTCTATAGCGTATACTTTGATTTTCAAACTTTTTATAACAAATTGTCTTGAAAACACAAAACAAAATGTGTTTTTTTTTTATATCAATGTTTGATTTGATTTACAACTGAAAGTTTAAACCGCATGACTGGTTGTTTGCACCCTAAAATAATCAAAATGAATTTACTGTCGAGCTTATAAACACATTTTTTAGTTTATAGATAAGATGGACAATAAATACCTCCACTCTAACATTGAATGTGGCGATGCATGATATTTTCGGTTCGCTTTAATTTGTATTTTAACACAAGTCAGTTGACGTAGGCTATCGATCGATCGATTTCCCGACTGTGATCACGTGTGTACATGTATATGTTTCCTTGAATTTGAAAGGTTTACGCAATTGCTATAGAATAAACAGAAACCGCAACTTCAAAGACACCAACCTTTCTAGACCCACGCTAAAGCGAGAACTTTCAGTCCGATGGGGGGGGGGGGGGGGGGGGGAGGGGGGGGGCAGGTTTTTCACCTGTACTGTATTATGATCGATGATATTCCGTCTGCGTGTGTGTGAAATATCACTGTTGACATTAGATTGTGTTTCTAATAATATTTTGGCTGTTTTTCAATTTACATATTCAATTGACCGACGGTAGAAAAGTCAGTTTTACAGAAATTATGCATTTAAAATTTAAACGTGTAATACGTACACACGTTTGACGACCTGAACATTACATCTGTTTGTAAAGAAGTGCTAAGGTCCCCACCACCTTCAGCCGAGTGACTGCATTGAGGAGTTGATAAAATCAGCCGAGTGACTGCATAGAGGAGTTGATAAAATCAACTCCCCAAAAAATAATGCTGCGACCCTTATATGCTTCCTTCCGTAGAAATCCCATTCGAAAATTTTCCCTTACGTTGTGAGACGTCACCAACCTTAGAAGTACCCCACATGTTTTACCTATACATGTACTGACAGTTATAGCCGCGAGGGTAACGCCTATCTTAACATGGGACTGTCGTTTTTAAGGAATATCTAAAAAAAAAAATCAAAAAAAAATCATGATTTTCACCTGTAATTTCAGGCGCTTGTTGAAGAGACAATACCTATGTCAAACGTCAAAGATTCAACTTCCCATTTAAAAATGCAAATTCAGTCTGAGTCTCTCCGTTGCGAAACGAGCGTCCTAATTACTAGACTTCCACGACATCAATACTTCTATTAAAGTCACAATGAACAAAATCAGAAGACAGCGAAAAGGAAGAAAGAAACTTTGAACATACCTTAGACTGTTATCCACGTAGAACTGTTTCCAGTGTAGTTTTTATGCATATTGTTGTTGCTTTAATAAAGACCCATTTACTACGATCCGCGACCTTGTTAGGTAATCGACGACTGCACATTGTTTTATTACTACAAGTCATGACAAGACAGAGTTGTATTTGGATTGGGTAAATTATTTTTAAATCTTCTGTCCTTTTGAATTATCAAAACATTTTGATGGACCTTTTTGTTCGCAAAAACACAATACGTGTAGAACCTTTCACAATTTTATCTAACATATTGAATTATACAACATTCATCATTCGTGGAGACCTCTGCATTGCCGAGTGTATGATCTGGTTAGCTGGGTTTTTTATTTTTTAATAATTCAGGTTTTAACGTACGGAAGCCAATAGGTGCCAGGGTATAGAATTAATATTCATTTAACTGGCGGCGGCCACTCAATTTATGTGACGGTCGCCACTTTTAGAATTTAACTGGCGGCCGCCATATAAATTAACTGGCGGTCGCCACTTATTTTATCTGGCGGCCGCCACTTAATTCCAGGGGCGGATCCAGGAATCGCGGTTAAGGGGGCGCCACTTTTTGAGGCAAGGGGCCGGTGTTATAGAGCCAGACTCCCCCCCCCCCCCCCCCATAGTGAGACTTCCCCCCGGAAGTCTGGCACTAGAGTGAGCCTTCCCCCCGCGGAAGTCTGGCTCTAGAGTGAGCCTTCCCCCCTGCAGAAGTCCGACTCTAGAGTGAGCCTTCCCCACGGAAGTCTGGCTCTAGAGTGAGCCTTCCCCCGGTAGTCTCGCTCTAGAGTGAGCTTCCCCCAGCAGACGTACTATAGAATAAACCCTACCCCCAGGGGGAAGACTCACTCTAGAGCCATAACACTCTCTTGAAGTCTCGCTCTAGAGGGACACCCCCGCTTTCATCCCCTCCTATGCAAACTATGAAATAAATTTTAGTTGATCGGGCAGGAATTACTTACCTCTCTACCTACTTACCTATACCTATCTACCTACCTACCTACCTACCTACCTACTTACTTACTTTTTTAAAAAAAAGTTTAATTTTGTATTTTCAACACATATATACATACAAACATGCAAACTGTAATCTACACTCGCTCATTCACACTTGCAATTACTCTGTGTACCTTCTGTATCAACAATAACAGTATAATATATACATACACACACATAAATATATATACACACATAAACATACATATACATGTATACACATTCAAAGATAAATGTAATTATTTTATTTTTCATATAAATGTATTTTGATTTTCAACAAACTACTTGTCCATTATATTATCATACAATGCCCATTTACCAAACATTTTGGATTTGCTATGAAATACATTTTTACAATATTTTTCTAAATTTGTATAGTATTTAAACAAATTAATTGCATCTGACAATTTGGGTTTTGAGTCCCGTGATATGGAGTAATAAATGTGCTTTTTTGCTAACAAAAGAAGAAAATTTTCCAAACAACTTTCATCAACATTGCCTAGTAACACACTTCTTTTTGTGATTTTATAACCTTTGACAAATGCATTGTACCATTTCACAAAATCTCTCCAGAAGGCAGATACATACATCCAGTCATAAAAAATATGAGTGACTTTCACTTTTGCAAAATGAACATAAGTCATTATCTACAAGTTTAAGTTTGCGAAGGAAAGAGTTTGTAGCTACATGTATATAACACATAAGAATACGGTATTGAAAACAAATTATTTTTTTTGTGTGTATAAAGATGCATTCATATAATGAAATTCCCAATATTTTTCTGAAATAGTTTCACTGAGATAAGCTTCCCACTTCTCTCTTTTGAGTTGTGGGACTATGAACTCCCTTTCCTTCAAAACTTGATATAAAAATTTAACATAAGAACTAGAGTTCATTTTCTGTACAATACACTGATTTGGACTCAACAATTCATGATGTACTTTGCATTGTTATTAAAATCAGCAATTTGTCTTTTAATTTCAATCCCAAGGTGTAATAACTTGCATTCCCAAAGAAGAAAAAGATAGACGCTATATAAAATATTGGCGACTAATATCATTATTAATGTTGATTACAAAATTGGTTTTAGTGCCATAGCAAATCGTTTAAAGAAAGTACTAACAAGTATCATAGGTGACTCTCAGAAGGGTTTTATAAAGGGACGGTTTATTGGTGAAAACACTCGTTTTTTGTATGATTTGATTGACTATCTAAAAAAGGAAAATCAGCCAGGATTGTTATGATTATTAGATTTTGAAAAAGCGTTTAATTCATTGGAATGGGATTTTATTGTAAAGGCACTCAGGTCCTTCAATTTTGGGGAATCTATTGTAAAATGGTTTCTTACTCTATACACCTCTAGTACCAGTTGTATAATTAACAATGGAAACTTATATAAATTCTTCAGTCTTGAACGAAACCGTAGACAAGGAGATCTATTGGTACCATATATCTTTATTATTACAGTAGAATTGTTGGCAAAAGCGCTTAAAGAAAATCGAAATATTAAGGGTGTAACTGTGGCTGGAAAATAAAATAAATTAGGCCATGCAGTATGCGGACGACTCTTTTTGAACGTTAGATGGCAGTGAAAAATCACTTAGAGAATCTATGAGAGTTATTGATATGTTTAGAATGATTTCTGGACTACGTTTAAATATTTCAAAATCACAAGCAATTTGGTTGGGGAGCAAATCAGGTTCGGCGGAAACTTTGTGTAATGATCTGAAAATAAAATGGGGAAATAGCAATTTTAAGCTCCTCGAAATAGTATTTACAAAACATCTGGAAGACATGACTTTAGGTAATTATCAATCTAAAATCAATGCCATTAAAAATTGCTAGGTTTGTGGACTAAACGGGATTTAACTCCAATAGGTAAAATCACAATTATCAAAACTTTAGCACTCCCAAAGCTCATACACTTATTTTCAGCATTGCCTGACCCACCTAAACAAGTACTGGAAGAGTTGAATAAAATATTTTTAAAATTTATTTGGGGATACAAGGTAGAAAAGTTGAAAAGAAATACAATTGTGGGTAATTATGATGAAGGGGGCTAAATGTGGTACATTTGGCATCTTATATATCTTATATTAAGCTGAAATGGGTCAAAAGGTACCTTGCTGATAATGAGGGTATAAGGCAACATATGTTGCATAGCATTTTAAATCTTAGAAATGTGGATTTCATTTCTCACCTATCCAAAGAAAAACTTCATGAATTTGTAAATCATATTGACAATGTGTTTTGGAAAGATGTGTTTAAAGCTCTATCAAGAGTTAAAGAAAGCTCTCTTTGCGTTACAGATTATTTGAATTTAGATATAAGAAACTTTGTTGATGTTAAATAATGGAATTTTAATACAAATTGGGTTGACAGAGGCATTATGACCTTGAATGACGTAGTTTTGCAGAATGAAACATTCAAATACTTTACTGATGTAAAAGATGTGGTTGGTACAAATAACTTTTTGAGCTATTATTGTCTTATTTCAAAAGTACTCTACCTACCAACTAACTACCTCTCTTCCTGAAGTTGTACACGTTTAAAAGCACAACCGATATTTGTACGCAGATGCGGAAAAACATAAATTCGAAATTTCCTCATTTCATTTTTCAAACTTCTAAAACTAACCACGGCATAGGTATTGTGTGGGTCAAAGTTCAAGGTCTATGGGTCAAACAAAATGGCTTATCAATTCCAATGTGTTTTATTCACCGTTTTCTTCTCTTGAGTTTGATGAACGTCTTAAGCAAAATCATTTAATGCCCTGCTGAAAAAGGTCTTGGTATCTAAACAATCTCTATAAAACGATAGTAGTTTACCAGGAATAAATGGAGGGGGAAGTCCTGCCATGGGGGGAAGTCTGACTCTACAACTAGTGATAGAGTAGGTCTTCCCACAGGGTCCCCGGGGGCTCTCCTGCTCTAGAGTGAGCCTTCCCCCAGGGGGAAGGCTCACTCTAGAGCCAGGCTTCCGGGGGAAGGCTCACCCTAGAGCCAGACTTCCGGGGGGAAGTCTCATTATGGGGGACGGCTCACTCTACAACACCTGTTAGAGGCCTCCAGTGGGTCCAGTACGAAGCCCTGGTGGGGGCCTAGGGGTCGAAGTCCCCGGAAGCTCCTGGATTTTATAGGGCTTGAAGTACGTCTCCTATTCAGTCCTTTGTACTATTTTCTATCATTTTTTATAAGGTGAAGTTAATGAAATGACGCAAATTTTAAGGGTTTTTCGAAAAAATTAAGTTATCCCAATAAAGTAATTCAAGAAATCAAAAGATTTTGTCATTTATTTCTCCGGGAGTGGAAGAAAGTATTGCTTCTTTAATCGTTTAGTACATTTTTCGAAACAAGATACCACGATTTACCACCCCCCCCTTAAATCCGCCACTGAATTCATACATGGCGGTCGTCACTTAATTTATACATGGCGGCTGCCAATTTCAAAAAACAATTTAACTCATATTGCTGATTGATTATTTTGGAAAGAGTTAGAAGAGTACAAACACGTAGGACCGTTTTTCAAAGTGGAACCAGGAGGAGACATTGCCTTCTACAATTGTTGACAAGCAGAAAAGGATCCTAAAAATTTCTCTTTCCCAAACTTCATACTCCTAAATTGGAGGGAGGGGGATCCGTCCATCCTTAAATTCATCAGTTCATTCATTATTACATTTTTATCATTCATTACTACCACCAAAAGAATAGGACGGGGCCTAGTCAGCCAATTAATCTTATTTCACATGTGAAAATAACTTAGTTGGCATAGGAAAAAAGAAAGAAAAAAGAACGTTGTTTAAAAAGTGAAGGGTCGGGACCCTGGTTCTACATGTACGTGCCTTATGCGTTGGTATATTAAGTTCACTATACGGTTTACAGGAATGTACAAATGAAGATTTGCTCGTGCGCGAATCTGTAGACGTTTAATATATATATTAACAGCCCAATCGAAAAAAATAATGCTCTTAATTGTATATTAAATACATATTACTAAGTATTGGAGAGGGAGATTAACGTGTTTGATTGATTGAGAGAGAGAGAGAGAGAGAGAGAGAGAGAGAGAGAGAGAGAGAGAGAGCGAGAGAAAGAGCGAGAGAGGAGGGGGAGTTGGATATAAATCAAGTGGCGGCCGCCAGTTAAAATGAATACTATTTCTATACCCTGGCACCTATCGGCCTCCGTATTAACGTCTCTCGGCAGGAAATTGTAAATTTTACGATCTCTGGAGTAGAGGTTCTAACTCCAGGGCGGTGCCAAAACTTGGTATATGGTGTTGGTGTGTAAAACATTTAATTGAAACTGGATGGATATTTAGAAGTCGCAAGTAGCCTTTTACCAAACGTGCAGCTTTCATGGTCTCGGGGGTAGGGTTTTGGTACCAGAGTTGGGTCAAAATAATCATAGTAAATAAGTGTCTTTATCTTTTGAACGTTTGCTGATATTACTAGATATAAAAACTGAATGCATATTTGGGAAAAGCAGATAGGGATGTACTGTGGAATTTTTCAACCCTAGAGTTCAGACGGGTCCAAAATAATTATATAGTGTTAGATAACATATAAACATATGCGGTCTTTCATCAACATGGGCAATTTCGAGTCCATTGTGTTCTTTAAAAAAGAACGCATCTTGTTTTATTTTGAATATTTTAGATGGGTATTTCTTTATAAGAAGATTTTGTTTTATGAAATTGGAAGAATGAAACAATTTTATATCTTGTAAATGAACAATTCACGTCGTTGTTGGATTTGATTTGATCCTTTCTTGTAAGAATGGCTTATTATGGGACTGTTAAGTTAAATAAATGAAATGACCGCGTTTTGCAGTAACATACATGCAAGTTGAAGATAACGAACAGTGATCAATCTCATAACTCCTACAAGCAATACAAAATAGATAGTTGGGCAAACACGGACCCTTGGACACACCAGAGGTGGGATCAGGTGCCTAGGAGGAGTAAGCATCCCCTGTTGACCGGTCACACCCGCCGTGAGCCCCATATCTTGATCAGGTAAACGGAGTTATCCGCAGTCAAATCAGTGTGCCAAGAACGGCTTAACAATCGGTATGAAACACGTCAGACAGCATTTGACCCAATGCGAGGTTGTATTGACGAACTAGATCGTTATAACGAGCATAGAATTTGCGAAATGCTGACTTCAATCGAGACTGTTGAAATCCCTGTACCATCAACTTGTTTGTCAGTAGCTTACCTCGATTTAAAAACCGACTATACCCAGAACAAGCTCTTGCATATCGAATCAGTTGAGATACACAAACACCATATGCAGGTGATAATGGAATATTGCTACATAAATGTGGGAAGTTGACGATGGAGAAGCTGAAATCATCCCGTTTGTCATACAGTTGAGTTGTCAGTTTGCCGTTAATGTCTACTTTCAATAAAATATCTAAGTATGAAGCAGAAGTGGACGACTCTGTGGTGTTCTTTATTTCGAGCTCACAGGGATATATCAAATCGACATATGAATGAAAGCTATCATTGTTAATAGACAAAACGTCATCGATATATCTAAAAGTCGAATTGAAGGTCACAGTGAGAGATTTTTTCTTCTCACGTAGAATTTTTTGAATAAATTCTGCTTCATATGAATATAAAAACAGGTCAGCTAACAAAGGAGCACAATTCGTGCCCATGGGAATTCTAACAAACTGTTGGAAGACCTGATCACCAAAGACCACGAAGATATTGTCAATGAGGAACTCTAGCATATGTTTTATTTCAACTTCAGAGTACTTGTGCGTGGAATCAAAGTGGTGTTTAACAACATTGCTTACAACATTGTGTTGGAATGAATTACAAACTCGTTTTGATATATGAAAAGCATCTCCTTTTATTAAACAACATTTAAGAGGAATAATGCTTAGTCTTTCCTTAATGTTGTCTCAAAATACCATGCAGAGAAATTATATGTTTAAAGGAACATCTAACACTCATAAGTGAAATAATAGTAACAGCCAAAAGCACAAAGTTGAAAAGCATAATTCTAAATGTATATGTCAATAATCTCACAAATGTTCTCAAATAATTCCAAAAGAATTCTCCATCATGTGATAAAATACCTCATCATATCTCAATCAAATCTAAGTGTATTTCTCGACAATCTCAATATTTTAATTCGATAAAAATGCTAAATCATCTGATGAATTCTAGCATATATACTTCATTTCTGATCTCATGAAATTCAATGTTCTCAAATGATTTCAAATGCATTCTCATTCGTCTGATGAAATCTCAGAAATACGTGTGTGTCTCATCATCTCAATCAAATGTAAGTGTATAATCTCATGTCAAATCGGATTAATCTCACTTACATTTCTAAGTAAATTATATTGAGCTTTTAAAATTGCTTTTACTTTTAATCTACAAGAATTAAATTTCTTAAAATATGTCAAAATATATTTCCTTTTCTCAAACAATTTCTTAACTAGGTCTAGACCTTCACTGTAATAACGATTATATATGAAATACATGATTTTATATTCACTGTACGTGTAATATAAATGTATCCAATTCATGGACTCATGCTACCCTAGGTGAGGATTAAGAGAGGGTTTTCGCATGCACTTTACATTTTGAGTATTCAAATATGTTATATAGTATTATGTAACAATAATAATTTCATCTTTATATGACCTAGAAACCCACTACTTGGGGTAGTTTTGCCTCTAGTAGCGTAGCTTTTTGCTTCATACAAATTCTAAATTTGATAATATCACGCCAATACTTTTGTCTATTGCTAATTATACATGTACTATACAACATTATTTACTGTATTGATAATCAGTACATTTATATGATTTTATAATTACTGTACTATAAATGTCTCCAATTCAGGGGGTGGGGGTGGTACCCTCGGTGAGAATTACATTTGGCTATCAGCGGATACTTAACCCCAACCAGTCCATGTGTTACTTGATAATAAATGTTTTTCAATTGATTCAAAAACAAATTTGTGATTGATATATTATATTTTTACATAAACTAATTTCTACTCAATTTACTTGAACAAAGAAAACATATTTAAATTTCGTATTGGTCTTTTAAGTTCTATCAAAAAGATAAATATTATCATTAATTCTTTCAGAAACGGCACCGTAGGAATTTGTTTTGTCCACATACTTCCCCCACTTAATAAAATCAATTAGATTAGCGTAAAGAAAAAATTAAATTATCGGGGAAAATCAAGCATGAAATATACAACAAAAATAAGCATTCTTGTTTCTTCAAAGGGTCTTTTAAATCCATTAAAACAATATCTCTATATTGTCTGTAACTAAAGTCTGGTAGTTGCATAATCAAAGTACTAGGATGTTCAAAGAACTCCACTGCTGTCAACTGTACTTTGGATTTCGGCATCTATTTCCTTCGTAAAAGATAAAACAAAAATGTTTCTTAAATTTTAGTCTAGCAGAGTTGATAACAATAAAATGAAAGTAATCAGCTCCATAATAAATAAAATATGTAACTTCTATATGATCATATGATACTGCAACACTATACTTTACCTTAATTCCTCACTGTTTCCAAACATGCATGCAATCATTTGCTGCCGTACAAGTCGTAAACGATTTCTGCGATTGCGTAAATGTAGCGATTCAGGTGTAACTGATCCATAATACAGACTCTTGGCTGCTAAAGCAGCCTGTACAACATCCAAAACAGCAGCCACGGGAAAAAAGACAGATTCTGCTTCAACGACTGCTCTGGACAAAACTCTGAGGACGATAAGTGGTACAGATCCTACTCCCCATAAACCGCGAAGGAATGGTATTACTCTGTGGAAAGACTCTTCTCCTGTTTGGGATACATCCAGCTTTTGCTTCAGTTTTTCTAAATTATGTTTTAGGAGGTTTGAAAGTATATCCATTTTTATTTCGCAACGCTTAAGTGTCTCTTTCCTGTTCCTACTCAACACCATCTCAGTAAACTTGGCTCCAACTGACGTGACGGTTCCTGCACCTGCAATAACACCGCCAGCTATGGCTAAGGAAAGTGCCATACCTGCTGTCACTGGAGCTCCGAGTATACCAATCGCTGTTAAGACAGCTCCAATCATGCCGATGGATGAACCAGTGATTGTAGCAATATTAACACCCTTCCGCCTTTCCTCTATTTCTTCGATGATTGATATCAAGACCAATTCAAAGGCATTGACCCATCTCAACCATTCATTAAATGCGGCTTTTGTCAATAAAAGTTGCTGGTTAGCTTTCATATTTGTATCTGTAAGTAAATGCAATTCATTTATAATTATTATTTATTACAATAGTTCTGAACATTTCATTGGTGATTGTTTTGTAACTACATTACTTGGTTAAAACAGGTGAAGGTCGATCTTATAAATCCTATCGATAATACAAACCCCTGGACAATATTCGACCCAATAACAGGTTATATTGACAATCAAGAATGCTAGATTTAAAAGAGAATAATTGTATCTATCTGCTATACGGTGCAAATTCGATGACATGAAACTATTTCAAATTTGGACAAGATTCAATTGATACTGAATTGGCATTAACTGTTATGATTACACCTAAATCAGAAATACAAATATATATCTAGACCTGGATGAAGATATCACGAAGCAGTTGGAATTTGAAAGAAGTCCTCTAGTAAAGAAAAATCCAAACCCCAATTCAGATTGCATAATATATTATGCATTCCCTTAAGTACCAAACTTGGCTATCCGGACATTAATATCATTACCAATAGCTACAGTGCACATGCATCTTACCTGATATATTTGAAACGACCAACTCTCTTTTTGAAACGTCTGGAATTCGAAGACAGCAGTTGCAAATTTCCCACTTGGGAACAACTCTGTAGAATGGCCCTGTGAAAGTTTTATATAGTGTAATGTAGTGTTTTCCTCTTTTGCACACATTTTTCGCCTGGTTTTGAATGGCATAATCTTTGCGGTCGTTTGTTTCGAATTCCTCCCAAACAGAAAATAGTTTTTCGTCATCCTCAATAATCTTTATGACAAAAATGGAACACTGAAAAATGTTTGCTGCAGCTTGAAGTTGAAGCAAAGGCATTTCTATTCCATCTGTAATCAAGTTAACGCACGATAAGATGACAGTTTTAGTATCTTTCAGTGCTTCCTTTTGTTTTAAGGCCTTCAGTTTATTTTGCATAAGGTCCATATAGATACCGGCATTGCATTTTATGTCTTGGACTAGCAAATTCCTAATTAATTCATGGTGTTCTTCTGTGCCAAACACTTCCTTGCTGAAGCATCGACATAATGAAAAGGAAGAATCCGACATTATATCTATCATTCTTTCACTCATATTATCACTTGTCGAAATAATGCTCTCTGATGCGGTTGAAAACACTGGAATCCGACGAAAGTCAGCTGTTGTATAATTTTCAAGTGGGATAGATATCTTAAAAGAATGTCGCTTTCCCTTTTTGAACCTTTTCTCGTGAGGATTTTCTGAAATTATAGTTAGTAAAATCATAATTATTTCAAATCAACAGCATTAAAAGGACTTTTCCACACTTTACACGAACTTTCCTCATTACAAATTAAAGGGACTGATTCACGATTTTCCTCAAAATTTTCTTTTTCATTTTTAATGATCAAAATCTACTGTCTAATGTGTTTAAAAGATTTCACATAAAAATTAAGGTTATACATTATCACAAAAGAGAAAAGTTTAGAGAGTTTATAGTTTGTTTTGTAAGCAAAGATTGTGGTATGTTATTGTTTACGAAATTTAAAAACAAAATGGATTTCGATCTAAATTTATTATATCTTTCACATTTCAAGCATTTTTGGGGTGAAACATGTTATCTAAAAGTAAAAATTTGTGACTATGTAAAATTAAGATGCTTTATATCACAAAATCAATATTTCACTTGTTTGTTTGTATACATAAAATGACTCGAGTCTTTGTTTACATAACACAGATTTAAGGCTAAAATATTGCTACCATTCTTGCATTCAGAATGTTGGCTGTCAATATTAAATGAGTTATATTTTCAATGTTTAACATCAAAAATGAAAAATATTTTTATCGTGAACCAGTCCCTTTAAAGATTATTAGACTATTTGACATCATAAACAGTTACTTCTTCAACAAAAGGCCTCTGGGCCACAACACTCACCTGAGTTAATCTGGTCCTAGTGTTATTCAGGTATTTATTTTTAAAAGATTTTTTAAAATCTTTATTTCTATCAAAAAATGTTGAATAACCTAACCTAGACCTAAAGGATCACAATACAACAGAAAATTAATTTAGATAACACAACCATGCCTCAACCCAATCTGCTTTACTGGATAAGACTAAGGCCACAAGGTCATATATCATGATATGATTTATCACACAACAGCACCTTCCCTAGGTTCATAACACAGGTTCGAAAACAACGATACGAACTCGTAGCACAGGTTTATAACTATGCAATTTTGGTAGGTCAATCATTCGTGCGCCACATAAACAAAACAACATATCATCCTTTGATATTGTTAACATTGACGGTAAAAGACTTTGTTTTGTCACAAAGGTTGTTCCAAGAGTGTTTTGTGTCTTTTATGAAGTGAAATTAGTTTCCAGTTTCTTCAAACCGTTACGTGGCGACGACGTCACAATCGAATTGAATGCAAAAAAAAATTTAAAAAAAATTCTGTGACTTTGAGGTTGTAAAATAAACAGTAAATTGATAAAATATGTGCGTTTAATGATAGTTCTGTGATAAATACAATTTTATACTCGAGCTTATGACATGAAATTCGTAACTGGATTTGAATATTTCCCTCGTCAAGGCTCCGGAAATATTAAATTCGGTAACCCATTTCATAAATTTCTTATGCTATAAGCAATCGTTCAAGATCATTAATATAACCTTACCATAAGAAATATACATGTATATACAAATAGTTCAGGAGATATTGAATAGGTCAGATCTTTATTAACAAGAGGCCCATGGGCCACATCGCTCACCTGAGTCACCTTGGTCCATATCAGAAGACTTTCTATATATATTTGCATGTAAAACCGTAGTCCTTATCATGGCCCCAATCTACCCCTGGAGGCCATAGTTTTCGCAAACTTGAATCTACACTATGTCAGAAATTTTTCTTGTAAATGTGAACTTCTTTGGCCCAATGGTTCACGAGAAGAAGATATTTGAAGATTTTTCCTATATATTTGTATGTAAAACTTTGATCCCCCCTTGTGGCCCCATCCTACCCCCAGGGGCCATGATTTGAACAAACTTGAATCTGCACTATATCAGAAAGCTTTCATGTAAATATCAGCTTTTCTGGCTCAGTGGTTCTTGAGAAGAAGATTTTTAAAAAAAAAATTCCTATATATTTGTATGTAAAACTTTGATCCCCTATTGTGGCCCCATCCTACAACAGGGGGCCATGATTTGAACAAACTTAGCTCTGCTCTATGTTAGGAAGCTGTTCATGTGAATATCAGCTTTTCAGACTCAGTGGTTCTTGAGAAGAAGATTCTAAAAGAATGTCCCTATATATTTGTATGAAAAACTTTGATCCCCCCTTGTAGCCCCATCCTACCCCAGGGGCCATGATTTGAACAAACTTGAATCTGCACTGTCAGAAAGCTTTCATGTAAATATTAGCTTTTCTGGCTTAGTGGTTCTTGAGAAGAAGATCTTTAAAGATTTTTCATATATATTTGTATGTAAAACTTTGATCCCCTATTGTGGCCCCATCTGACCCCCAGGGGCCAGGATTTTAACAATTTAGAATCTGTACTATATATCAGAAAGCTTTCATATAAATCTCAGCTTTTCTGGCTTAGTGGTTCTGGGAAGAAGATTTTTAAAGATTCTTTCTATATATTTGTATGTAAAACTTTGACCCCCTATTGTGGCCCCATCCGACCCCCGGGGGCCATGATCTTAGCAATTTATAATCTGCACTATATCAGGAAGCTTTCATATAAATCTCAGCTTTTCTGGCTCAGTGGTTCTTGAGAAGAAGATTTTAAAAGATTATTCCTATAAATTTGTATGTAAAACTTTGATGCCCCCCTTGAGGCCCCATTCAATCCCCGGGGTCCATGATTTTAACGAACTTGAATCTGCACTATATAAAAAAAAAAACGAAAAAAAAGAAAGAAAAAAAACAAAAACAACTTTGACCCCCTATTGTGGCCCCATCCGACCCCTGGGGGCCATGATTTTAACAATTTAGAATCTGCATTATATAAGGAAGCTTTCATATAAATCTCAGCTTTTCTGGCTCAGTGGTTCTTGAGAAGAAGATTTTTAAAGATTTTCCATATATATTTGTATGTAAAATTTGATCCCCTATTGTGGCCCTATCCGACCCCCGGGGGCCATGATTTTTACAATTTAGAATTTGCATTATATAAGAAAGCTTTTATATAAATCTCAGCTTTTCTGGCTCAGTGGTTCTTGAGAAGAAGATTTTTAAAGATTTTCCATATATATTTGTATGTAAAACTTTGACCCCCTATTGTGGGCCCATCCGACCCCCGGGGGCCATGATTTTAATAATTTAGAATTTGCATTATATAAGGAAGCTTTCATATAAATCTCAGCTTTTCTGGCTCAGTGGTTCTTGAGAAGAAGATTTTTAAAGATTTTCCATATATATTTGTATGTAAAATTTGATCCCCTATTGTGGCCCTATCCGACCCCCGGGGGCCATGATTTTTACAATTTAGAATTTGCATTATATAAGGAAGCTTTCATATAAATCTCAGCTTTTCTGGCTCAGTGGTTCTTGAGAAGAAGATTTTTAAAGATTTTCCATATATATTTGTATGTAAAACTTTGACCCCCTATTGTGGCCCCATCCGACCCCCGGGGGCCATGATTTTAATAATTTAGAATTTGCATTATATAAGGAAGCTTTCATATAAATCTCAGCTTTTCTGGCTCAGTGGTTCTTGAGAAGAAGATTTTTAAAGATTTTCCATATATATTTGTATGTAAAATTTGATCCCCTATTGTGGCCCTATCCGACCCCCGGGGGCCATGATTTTTACAATTTAGAATTTGCATTATATAAGGAAGCTTTCATATAAATCTCAGCTTTTCTGGCTCAGTGGTTCTTGAGAAGAAGATTTTTAAAGATTTTCCATATATATTTGTATGTAAAACTTTGACCCCCTATTGTGGCCCCATCCGACCCCCGGGGGCCATGATTTTAATAATTTAGAATTTGCATTATATTAGGAAGCTTTCATATAAATCTCAGCTTTTCTGGCTCAGTGGTTCTTGAGAAGAAGATTTTTAAAGATTTTCCATATATATTTGTATGTAAAACTTTGACCCCCTATTGTGGCCCCATCCGACCCCCGGGGGCCATGATTTTAATAATTTAGAATTTGCATTATATAAGGAAGCTTTCATATAAATCTCAGCTTTTCTGGCTCAGTGATTCTTGAGAAGAAGATTTTTAAAGATTTTCCATATATATTTGTATGTAAAACTTTGACCCCCTATTGTGGGCCCATCCGACCCCCGGGGGTCATGATTTTAACAATTTAGAATTTGCATTATATAAGGAAGCTTTCATATAAATCTCAGCTTTTCTGGCTCAGTGGTTCTTGAGAAGAAGATTTTTAAAATTTTCCCTATATATTTGTATGTAAAACTTTGACCCCCTATTGTGGCCCCATCCGACCGCCGGGGGCCATGATTTTAACAATATAGAATCTGCACTACCTAATAAAGCTTATCTATAAATTTCATCTTTTCTGGCCCAGTGGTTCTTGAGAAGAAGATTTTTTAATGAACCTACCCTATTTTTACCTTTTCTTGATTATCTCCCCTTGGAAGGTGGCCTGGCCCTTTATTTTAACAATTTAGAATTCCCTTTACCTAAGGATGTTTTGTACCAACTTTGGTTGAAATTGGCCCAGTGGTTGTTGAGAAGAAGTTGAAAATGTGAAAAGTTTACAGACGGACAGACGGACGGACAGACGGACGGACGGACGGACGCCGGAGTACGGGTGATCAGAAAAGCTCACTTGAGCTTTCAGCTCAGGTGAGCTAAAAATAGGTCAAACACCAAAGTATAACAGGGTCATACAATAAAGAATTTATATATTGAATATGAAAGTTCTACATTAAATAGTTAAGGTAGAGCCAATCCTCGGGAATAGAAAACTCACTACTCGTTGGATAATTTCAAAATAAAGGTTTATCTCCCTCATGCACAGCTCTGATCTTTCGACGAATTTGACTCCACGCTTTGGCACTCTGATTGTGTCTTTAGTTCTTACAAGTTTAATGTTATTTCGGATTTCCAATATTTCGGCTTGAGCATTATATTATTTGTCGAAATACGCATCTGGTGCATCAAAATTGGTACCATATAATATTTTCATTATGACCTCTGGGTCGAAGCCTCTGCTGGTGGACAGTTAGTCTCCGAGGGACTTTAAAGCACAATAGTCAAGTACTTTGTTACTAGCTTAAAAATACGAATGTATATTTAATTGCTGTGACAGAATTTAGAAATTAATTTCAAAATTAAGAATTATCCCCCTCATACATAGCTCTTATCCTTAGATGAATTTGACTTCGCCTTTATGACACTTTGTTTTTCCCTTAAAAAAGCGCTTGCAAGTTTATTGTTATTTTCGGATTTCAAAAATTTCGGTTGAGCATCATTAAAGAGACATTATTTGTCGAAATGCGCATCTGGTGCATCAACATTGGCATCGTACAAATTTTACATTATATATATATATATATATATATATATATATATATATATATATATATATATATATATAAAGCATAGAAATAGCAATGAACTCTTAAATGAACATAACTGCCCTAGGTGAAGAAATATTTAATATAAACCACAGAAAATTTCACTTTATTTGGATACCCACTTCCGCCCCTACACGGGGTTCCTATATATATTCCTAAACAGTTCAGGGTCATATATGTTAGGTCAGAATTTTATTAAAGTCGATGAAATTTCCAGGTCAAGGTCATTAGATAATACACCATTGCATCCCATAAAAGGTCTTGCCGTAAAAAAAATGTGTATCTAAAATATCAAAGCCCTAGCTTAAATAGTTCAAAAGATATTTAAAAAAAAAGATTTCCTATACATTAGCATATAAAACTTGATCCCCTGTTGTGACCCCACCCTACCCCCGGGGCCATGATTTGAACAAAATTGAAACTGCTCTATGCTGGTAATATTTCATGTAAATGTCTTTTCTGGCCCTGGGATTCTTTAGAAGACGATTTTAAAAGATCTACCCTATATATCAGCATTTAATACTTTGATCCCCTATTGTGGTTCCAATCTATCCCAAGGGACCATGATTTGAGCAAACTGGAATCTATTCCATATCAGAAAGCATTTGTGTATATTTCAACTTTGCTGGCCCAGTGGTCTAAATATTTTTCCGATATATCAGAATCTAAAATTTGATCCCCCATTGTGGTCCCACCCGACCCCGGGGGACCATGATTTAAAGAAACTAGACATTACTCTATATCAGGAATAAATTTGAATACCCTTCATCCAAGTTGATTAAAATTCACCCAGTGGTTTCGGAGAAGATGAAATTATGAAGTTTACGGACATTCATCTAAAATGACTTAGTTAAACACTACTCGAATTCTACACACAAATGCTATGGTATTGTTATTAGAAAGATACTCTAATAGTCTTCTTTCAGATCTTCCAATAGTATATTGGAAATCCCATAGATACAAAGTGTGCCCCTTTATTAGCTGACCTGTTTTGTATTCTTGTGTGGCAAAAGAAATACGCACTTTAACTCTACAGTTTTCAACTCGTATATTTCAAAAAGTTTTGCAATTTTGTTAATGATATTTTTTCATTAGTAATTGATAATTAACTTTAATACCAGTGTTAATTGATTAATTGCTCTGAATTACAACACCTTTTAATTAGGGGTAGAAAATATGTTACTTAAAACCAGACTTTAAAACGTCATCTATTTTAAAATGCTTATTAAAATAAATAGAAAATCATTTTTAAAATGTGTCAAATTACTTTATTTTATTGCGTAAAATAGTTAATCTTCATTTGCAGTTGATCAAAGAGTGAAAATTGTAAACATATGACCTCCCTCCCCGAAACTTCAAAACATTTGGTATATGATACCTGTTAAAAGTGTTTCACTGGGGGAAAGATGTTTTATATATTTTCCGTTTCCGATTACTTTCTACAGTGAAATATGCAAGTTTAACCCAACGTTTAGAGTTACCTCTCGTTGTTTTGTGAATTAAGTCCATTTTCACGAAAATCAATACATACATTGACATAAACAAATCATTTAAAAATGATAACTTTTAAAAGTTGACCGAAGGTAGGCGGCGAAACAATACTATTGTTATATATCAAAAAACGTGTACAGGTGAAGTAAACACATCTTGGTGTGACCTTCATCTTAACATTCAGATACATATATGTCGATGACATTTTATCCATTAACAATTCTTATTTTCATTTGTTTGTTGATTCGATATATCCCAGTGAAGTTGAAATAGAAAAAGCACTCCTGTTAACCTATAATAAACTCCATGTAATTGTCTCTAATGTCGTTTACACTAAATCGAAACTGACTTTGCGCTTGGTTTTGGCTAATAAAGGTGTATTTCATTGAACATGATACACAATCTGTAAAATTTCTAGCTGTTTGAAATGTGAAAAAAAGCCAAATTTACTTGGGTTGTTAAAGTTTTTAAAAATCAATTATGACGTTGAAAAATATATTTTTGTTGAACATTTAGCTCTGATACATTTGATTCTCATTTGATTATCCCTGGGAACAGTGGAAAACTATGCTGGAAGTGTGATGGTATTGTATGTACATGTATGTAATATAGTTTATATGTCCAAAGTCAGGACTGCATTTTATGTTGCTTTTTTAGCTCACCTGAGCTTTTCTGATCACCCGTTGTCCGTTCGTCTGTCTGTAAACTTTCACATTTTCGATTTCTTTTACAGAACCACAAAGCCAATTTCAACCAAACTTGGCAGAAAGTATTCTTGGGGCAAGGGGATTAGTTTTTTTTTCAAAGGAAGGGCAAGGTATTTTTCCAAGGGGAGATAATAATGAAATCGCAAAAATACTCTGAAAAGTTTTCAAATCTTCTCCAGAAGCAGTAAGTCAATTTCAATCAAACTTGGTACAAAGCATCCTTGGGTAAAGGGAATTCAAGTGTGCTAACATTGAGGGTCATACTTCATTCAAAGGGGAGATAATCACAAAACTAGTTTGGGGTCATTTAAAGATCTTCTCAAGAACCACTGGGACAGAAAAGTTGAAAATTACATGACAGCTTCCTTATTGCAAATTCAAATTTGTTCAAATCATCGTCTCCGGGGATAGGATGGGTCCACAAAGGGGATCAAAGTTTTACTTGAGAAAATGTATGAAAAATCTTCTTAAAAGCCACTGCGCCAATTTCAGTCAGATTTGGTATGAATCATTCATGAGTGAAGGAGATTCAAGTTTGTTTAAATGAAGTGGCATGCCTCCTTTGAAGGGGAGTTACTTACACAAATTCAAACGTAGTTTTGGATAATTTAAAAATCTTCTTCTCTAGAACCACTGGACAGCAGTATTTGTTTATTCATTTAAAAAACCATCGTCTAGCTGAGTAGCTCAATAGGTTAGCACGTCGACTGCTGAACTGTCGATCGCGCGTTCGAGTCCAGCTGGGTTTTTTTTCTCTCGGTTTGCTTTCTACTAAAACTGTATTTTTTGACTACATAAAGTAAATTTGAAAGTTTTCAATTTCAAAATATTGTACATGTCCTCCACTTTTCATCCATATATTTCTCTGGTGTAGCATACTTCCTTAAACCTCTTCAATACCTACGACAGTGCTTTCTCCTTCCATACTTCGTTCATTGATATAAACACTACCTTATATGGGTACTTATACATATGAGATGTCTACATCAATATAAATCGACAAATTCAGATATATCATTTCAAAAATCTTTAAAACGGTAGAATAGTGTCTCACAACTCGCGAGTTACAGGTTGTAAGTCTATGAAACCTAAGGGTTGTAGCCCCCCCCCCCCCCCCTTCTCTCTCACGAAAAAATCGGAGAGGTCTATATTATTGCAGCTAATTATACATATGTGCAGGTTTTGATGTTGAAATATTTTGGAGAGGTATCTTTTATGATTAATACTGTATACTAAACAATATATTTTTCACTGTTTGTAATGCGAAAAAATATCGAATATTGAATTGATAAACTATTAGAAAATTGAACATAACGTTGAAATATACATATCCATTATAATTTTAACTGTTGATAAATTTGAGTCTCTCTAGTAACAGTGGAAAACATGCTGGAAATACATTGACATTGTCTATATGTACAGACAAAAATGAGATAAAGCCCTGTATATTTATGGGGTTTTTTCTTTTCTAAACCGTGCAAATTTAATAAAAAAAAAAAATTCTGAATCTATGTATGTGTGAGCCATTTGTGCAAGTTAGTAGATGGGAGTATTTCTGTACAAAGTATACACATTACATGCTGTGTAATAAAATATGCCGAATTGAAAACAAGATAATCATGGACCCCTGGATCGATTGATTGTTAATATGTTTATTTTTTAACGTCACTCTATAATTTTTCACTCATATGGAGACGTCGGACCCTGGGAACCGCAGAAGTAGTATGAAGTACATAAAAGGAGTTGGCCGGTCACACTCACCGTGAACCCCATATCTTGATTAGGAAAACGGATTAATACGAAGTCAAAATCAGTATGTAATGAACGGCCTAACAATTGATATGACACACGTCAGACAGACAACATTGGAACCAATGAGAGGTATTTGCAAATCAGATCATCAAAAAGTACAATTTGTGAAATGTTGATATCAAAGGAGATTGTTGAAACCCTAGGAACATCAACTTATATGTCAGTGCACACAGTAAACATTGTTCACTTTAGCACTTGCTGCTACTGCAATATCATAGTCCGATATATATTTGTTCTTTTCAGTCTGAATATCCCTGTTTCTTAAGTACACTGGTTTTTGTGTACATTCCATTGTCATTCTTTGAGTTGTACACGTCTGGTTGAACACACTTCGATTAAGAGCGTGAGCTGATCGTAAGTAGATACTCAGTATTCACAAAGTAAACACAGTATACAACAAACAACAATTCAGAAAAACACTCCAAAAAGACTATCCTGGGGTAGAGTATATACGTTGCACACAAATGGCACAGATTTTGTTTTGCAAATCCCATAGAATTATACGAAAACTGTCAAAAACGACGGAGCAAAAGGAACACAGCCGTTCTTCTCTTGCTCGTCACGTGACAAAGCGGAATCCATAAGTAATGCAGAGACTGCTCTCGACGCAAAACGGATTGGAAATCAAATCCCTGTCTCCGATGCATGGTTGGATTCTCGGGATGAAGTTATGAGGTCCAAAATCAAGCAGTGTGAAGAATTCCGCGAGGCGCTTGGTAAAATCAAGAAAACCAACATCTTGGCCGAGGCAACGTGGGACACATACTGGGGAACGGGGTTAAACAATGTAGGAATCATGCATACTGTTATGCAGCGATGGCCCGGTCAAAACAAGCTCGGACGCATGCTAGACAATCTGGCGAGACAGATGCAGGTAAACAGATCAAATTCGAAGCAACGGAGTGGAACCCGAACCAGCAACAAGTGTACGTCAGGAAAGTAAACAGTCAATAAATGAATAGATTGAGATTTATTTCTGTTAATTGTAAAGGGCTAAATACCACTGAAAAGCGTACTAAATTAAACACATGGATTTCAGATAGTCATTTTGACATTATTCTTTTACAGGAAACGCATTATATTGAAAAAAAAAGACTATTGCTTATAATGCTAGATGGTTTGGAAAATCAATACATTGTATTCAGACTCTCCCTACAGTAGAGGGGTCTCCGTTCTTTTTCGAAAGAATTTGGTGTATGAAATATTGAATATTATGGTGTCCGGATAGGGCCATTTGCGAAAGCGTGACTGCGCGTTAGTCACAACACGCCGTCACGCCAACAAGCAACGCGCCTTCGCGCTCTCACGACAACAAGCAACGCGCCTTCGCGCAGACAAGCAACGCGCCTTCGCACTCTCACGACAACAAGCAACGCGCCTTCGCGCAGACAAGCAACGCTGCGCGAAGGCGTAATGCTTGTTGGCGTGAGAGCGCGAAGGCGCGTTGATTGTTGTCGTGAGAGCGCGAAGGCGTGTTGCTTGTCTGCGCGAAGGCGTGTTGCTTGTCTGCGCGAAGGCGCGTTGCTTGTTGTCGTGAGAGCGCGAAGGCGCGTTGCTTGTTGGCGTGACGGCGTGTTGTGACTAACGCGCAGTCACGCTTTTGCAAATGGCCCTATCCGGACACCATAGAATATCCAAAAATCTAACGATGGAAGAAAGTTACTACTGAATATTAAATTTGACGACAAGATTATAACAATAATAAACATATATGCACCTAGTGATATAAATGCAAAGTGTGGCTTTTTTAAACGTCTGCATATTTGGATAAAAAAAAAACATGCGGAGTGTCAAGAGAACATGCTCATAGCGGGTGATTTCAATTGTTCTTTAGATGAAAATAAACAAGACAAAAGTGTGAATATTTTAAATAGTATCCTAAATAAGTTGGAGCTCAAAGACCTGTGGAAAATATTAAACCAAATAATAAAGGATATAGCTGGTGCAATGGTGAAAATATAGCTACGAGTAGAATCGATTACATTTTTAACTTTTTGTTATCAATGTAAATCTTTTTGCTTACAAAAAAATCCCAGGATCTCTTTCAAATGGTGTTAGATTGTCAGATCATTTAATTCTACAGTTCTGTCTGATTATAAATGAAAAGTTAAGAGGACCGGGCTATTGGAAATTTAATGTCTCGCTGATAAAAAAAACAAACCAGGACTTCGTCGAAGAAATGAAAATATATATATCAAATCACACTTTCAATGAAGTAGAACCGCATGAATCATGGGAAACTCTAAAAAGAAACATACATGTAAAAATATTCTGTATAGACTTTTCAAAGAAAATAAATAAATCATATAAAAGTAAGTTAGCCTATTTACAATCGAAAATCAAAAAAATTGAGGAATTACCTGCGGATAATATTGACATGAATCAAAAACGAAATTTAGAAAATGAATTATCAAAGCTTGTAGATAAAAAAGCAAAAGGTGCACAGGTTAGGTCTTGGGCCAATTTGATCGAACAAGGAGAAAAGAATACCTCGTACTTCTTGAATTTAGAAAAGAGAAGACAAATAAATAATGTAGTTAAAGCTTTAAGAGAAAAAACTGGTGATATCATACTCGATGATGATGACATACTAAACAATATGTGCAATTTTTATGAAAATTTATATAAAACAAATAATATACAAACCACGGATGTCAATGAATATTTAAATACTATAGACTTAGAATTTACATTCAAAGATAAGGAGAAAAATGAATTAGAAATATTTCCCTCACTTCAGGAATGCTCAGATGCACTCTTAAATATGAAAAGCAATAAATCTCCTGGTCTTGATGGAATACCATGTGAATTTTATCAAACATTCTGGGAAGAAATAAAACAATATTTCTATTGTGTTTTACAAAGTATTTTTGATTTAAATACAATGTCTTTTACGCAGAGATTATCATTGATTACATTGATTTATAAGAAAGGAGACGAACAAAACCTAGGAAATTATAGACCCATTAGCCTTACCAACACAGATTATAAAATAATAGCTTTTGTATTTGCCAGGCGTTTACAAAAACTGGTAGATGATTTGATATCAATAAATCAAACAGCTTATATAAAAGGAAGAAATATCGCACTAAATGCAAGATTAATTTTGGACATGTTTGATTATTGTGAAGAAAATAATCAAGAGCTTATACTTTTATTTTTAGACTTTCAGAAAGCCTTCGATTCAATTGAGTGGAATTTTATGTTTGAAGTACTGAAAAGATTTAACTTTGGTGAAAATTTTATTAAATGGATTCACATCTTATATGCAAATCCAATCTTCAGAATAAAAAATAATGGATGGATATCTAAAACTTGTATGATGCATAGGCGCATAAGGTAGGGATGTCCGGTATCAGTAATCTTGTTTCTCTTTGTGGCTGAAATATTAGGAATTTCAGTTAGGAATAATCCCAGCATACATGGGTTTCAAAAAGAAGGAATGGAAAAAGACATTACGATAATACAGCATGCCGATGATTCTACCCTTCCAATGGAAAATGAAAAGTCTTTAAAGAAGGCCCTCGAGGTGATGAGTAATTTTAGTAATGTTTCGGGTATGAGGTTAAATATGTCAAAAACAGAATGCATATTAACTGGACCTTTAAAAACAGATTTAAGAAAATTCATAATGTTTATGTAAATGTTTCATGTGTAAAAGCATTAGGTGTATATATTGGCCATGATAAAGAAATGTGCCTGAGAAATAATTGGACAAAAATTACCAGCGACGTAGATAAGCTTTTTGAATCTTGGAAAACAAGAAACTTGACCATTTTTGGGATGGTTTGCATAATTAATAGTCTCGCAATATCTAAAATTATATATATAGCTTCGATATTAAACCTACCAGATTCAAACATTATCAAAGAAATCCAAAGACTTATTTACAATTTCATTTGGAATAAGAGAGATAGAAATAAAAGAAATACATTAATCGGAACTATCATTAGTGGAGGCATTGGATTTGTATATATCTTATCAAAAATTAAATCTTTAAGAATATCATGGATTAAGACAATATTAGATAAAATAAATCCATTATACCATTTTGTGAATAGCATATGTTTGGAAAACAATTATGATATTGACTATTTAAGTAAAACTAATATTACTGATATCAAACAGTATGAGATAATGGATAGATTTCCTTTGTTTTACAAGGAAATGTTCGCATATTTTAATGAATGCAAGGGTAGAAACAGGCTAGATTGTTTGAACAATATACTGAGGGAACCATTATGGAGTAATAATATTGTGGTATTTAAAAATAAACCTATATTTCTAAAATCATGGCTAAAGAGTGGTCTGAAATACGTGATTGACGTGGTTGATTGACGTGGTGGATGAGAATGGTATTAAGCCGATGGAATGGTTTACAGATAAATTGATTTGCAAGAAAAACTGGATTTGTGAATATAATATTGTAAAAAATGCCATAGGAAAATTACTACAACCTTTCGATGTTCAAAATATAATATATGAAAATATACGTATAAAAGATAATTCATACTTTATACTGCTAAATCATGGACTTGTACGCGTGAAAGATTTTTCAAGTAAACTGTTCTATGATATTTATCGGGATAAGAAATTTGTACCTCCTCTACACCAAAATTTTTATTCTAAAAGCTTCAATGTTTCAAAACAGTCTTAGAGTGCAATATATAAAAAAAAATATGTAATATTTTTGATACCCACATTGCTGATTTCAATTACAGGTTGTTGAACAATCTAACCAGCAACCGAGTTATGTTAAAGAAATGGAGTTACTGATACGGATTTATG
The DNA here is from genome assembly GCF_947568905.1 of Ostrea edulis. NCBI lineage: Eukaryota > Metazoa > Mollusca > Bivalvia > Ostreida > Ostreidae > Ostrea > Ostrea edulis. The sequence continues at coordinate 53,716,790 of NC_079166.1, read as the reverse complement.
TTCACTATGTAAGGAAAAAGAGGATAATGAGCATCTGGTACTGAAATGTAAAAATGTTTGTGAAATTTGGAAAATTGTTGAGAAAACATTGAATTTTCAAGTTTCAAGGAAAAACATTGTTCTTGGTTGTTGTTTTTTTGGGGGGGGGGGATCAATGAGAACTTTTTAAATAATCTTTTATCACTAATTGCATGTAAAATTTACAAGTATAAAATGTATTGTAGAATATTAAACAAAAAAGAGCAATCTTATGACATTCGAAATCATGTAAAGGGAATCCTTGAATTCAATGTATCTGTATACAAAAAATTAAACAAGGTATCTTTTTCGCATATTCTTGATAGTATTGTAAAAACAATTATAGTCTTATATATTTATATTACAAATTGTGTTGCATGCTATTCATATCATGTACAAATAGAGTAAAGGGAAATGATATACCTTCCCTTTTACATGACAACCCAGGGTCAAAATAGACTTTTTGGAGTGTGAGAAGGGCCCTTTGGGTAGTTGTCACGAAATACTTTAATATCCTCTAGAAATGATGTACATGTATTTATATTTGTATAACTTTGTTCTCATAGGATTATATAATCTTGTATTTCTCTTAGTTTTTTTTTTCCCTTCTTCTTCTACATCCTGTGAGATGTCATAGGGATTATATATTGTTATTTAGGTGGAGCTTAGTCAGGGCCCCATCCCTGGGAGCTTTCCACACATTTTTTCTTCTATCATTTAGTCTATTTGTTATATGTTATAGTGATAGGTCTGGGAAATAAAAAATGTCATAAGCCAAAAAAAAACAAAAAAAAAAAACAAAAACAAAAAACTTATATGTCAGTGTCTGCTTTTTTTTTTTTTTTTTTAGAAAAATGAAAAATGACCATACGCAGAACATGCTCTCACACATCGAATCAGTTGAGAGACAAACTTCATTTGCAGGTGATACTGGAATATTGTTACTTAAATATGGGAATAGGGAACATTCGCCGATTTCACCCTAATAGATGTCGCCACTGTTCTAAAGATGGTTACGCGTGCGCTTGATATCGCTGCGATGCTTGAATTTCTATTGTTTACAAAAGACGTTACTAGTGACTTGCTCGCATTTTCGATTCAAGCGATTAAAATGCCACAATATTGCTACTTACCAGGATACACCAACTCTGGAGGACACCATTTTCCATCGGATTCCGAATTGCGTTTAAAATGTATAGTGGCAGTTCGGAGAATATATGAGAGAACTAAGCGTCTGTGGAAGCCAGGAAAATACGATGGTGTGTGCCATGGCCATTTCCGCTCGAGTGACTATAGAGACCAGCTGGTTTATTACGTTATTATCACCTTTCACTTTTGTTTTATATTGCATACTTTTAATATTCAAGCATTTTGGTTTTGTTTTGTTTTTAACATTTGTGTCAAGAGTTCGTGTTGCTTTGTGGTTCTTATTCTACCATTTCAGATTATACATTTCATTTTGATGGCTGGTTCATTCCACAAGACAAGAGGCAGACTTGTTATCCTAGTGCACCGACTTAGAAGCTGGTCTTCTATCATGGTTCAGTCGCCCCACACGAAGGAGCAGGTCTCCATCATCAATATAAATGCATTGTACCAATGGTGTTTACCACAACACTAGAGTAATACAGTTGCAGTTATTTTCAGTTCATTCTCGACATAAAATATTTGTTGTTTGTAGTGTTTAAAAAATGTGAATTTGTAGTGGAGATAGATTTGATAGAAGGTTAATTAAATATCCAATTTAAAAAAAAGGGGGGGGGGTAGCAAATACTAATTTCACAAATATTTGTCTCAACTTCTAAGACTCCAAATACTTTGTAGGGGCCAGGTCATGCCTCAAAGAAAATGCAGTGCCCTCAGTATTTCCATGTCACAAGAAAACATCAAATGTGTTGGATATAGAGAAGTCACCAAGGGGCAAGAGATACAAACACCGAGCATCATTACTTGCAAATGACCTTAAAAATTTACAGCTTGATGAATTTTATATTCAGTGTCAAACTGAAGTTGTGTCAAGCAATTCCTATGAAAAAGAATGTGATGTGGAGAAGAACATGTCACAGAATGTCTGCCATCAAGAAATTCAGTGTGAAATTCTTATGCTTGATTTTCAAAAATTTTATATTGAGAATTTTCGATCTGATAACAAAATTGTTAATTACTATACAGGGTTTGATTATTATGACCATTTCATGATGTTTTTCCATTGTCTTGGACAGGCAGCTTATGAGCTGAATTATACCTGTTCACTTTTGCACCCAAAAGATCAACTTTTCATGATATTAATGAAATTAAGGCAAGCAAAGGATGATATTGAACTTGCCATGTTATTCAAGATGTCAGTCACCTGTTTCAAGGGTAATTGTTACTCGGATATTTTTTTTTTATATTTTCAGTTAAAAGAACTTGACATCTGGCCATCTAAACAAACAGTCAATGAAACCATGCCAGATGATTTCAAAAGAAAAATTCCTAACACAAGGGTCATTTTAGATGCTACAGAGGTTCCTATATAAAAACCTGTCCATGTCCAATGTCAGAGTATAACTTGGTTTAATTACAAGCATAAAAATACTCTTAAAACAATGATTGGGTGCAGTCCTAGGGGGGGGGGGGGCAGTCACTTTTGTATCGGATTCTTTTGGTGGTTCAGCTAGTGATGGACAAATCATTGAAAAATCTTGTGATGTTTGATAAAGGTGATAGCATTATGGCAGACTATATTCAGACTATGACAGAATATATAGTCCCTAATGGTGCAAGATTTATTTGCATGTCAAGATGTTATGGTGAATATCCCTACATTTTTTAAAGGTAAATCACAATTAGAACCCCAGGAGGTTGTCAATGACAGGCGTATGTCATCAAAACGAATCCATGTTGGAGGGTAATTGGATTAAGTAAAAGTGTCAAGATATTGAAACATGGAATTCCACGTACTAAAATTCCTCTTGGTTTCAGAATTGTATTTATCTGCTTCGTCTTATCCAATTTCAGGAAATGTATTGTTAATAAAACTGCATAAATACACAATAACTGTCATGGCTGTAATTATTCTATTTATCAAAACACCATGCCAGATTGTCTGTTGAGATAAACACATAATAATGATAGATGTGATAACTTAAATTATATTCTCAAAAAGGCAGCATCAAAATCCTAGTGGGGTGTATATTATTTTTCAAAATTGAAGAGAAACAATGGCACAAATGTGCTATTGAATTTTTTTTTTTACAAATTAAGTTTGGTAAAATCTGTGTATTTGAAAATTCAATGACTAGTGCTAACATTGTAATGGGGGCCAGTATTGATAGTCCCTAAACATGCTTCTCTTGAACAAGAGGCCCAAGGGCCACATAGCTCACCTGAGTCACCTTCACTCATGTTTAAAGATTTTTCCTATATATTTGTATTTAAAACTTTGATCCCCTATTGTGGCCCCATCTAACCCCAAGGGGGGACGATTTGAACAAACTTAAATCTGCACTATGTCAGGAAGCTTTCATGTAAATTTCAGCTTTTCTGGCCCAGTGGTTCATGAGAAGATTTTTTAATTACCCCACCCTATTTTTGTCATTATCTCCCCTTTTAAAGGGACATGACCCTTCATTTGAACAAACTTGAAAGCCCTTTACCTAAGGATGCTTTGTGGCAAGTTTGGTTGAAATTAGCCCAGCGGTTCTTAAGAAGAAGTCGAAAATGTAAAATGTTTGGCTCAGGTGAGCTAAAAAGTAGTTCTGATTGCATAACTTGACATGAATCATTCAATACACATTACACACAATAAAAATTTCACAACATTCCTTCATTTAACTATACAAGTCATAGCATTGAGTATTCAACATAGTTGAGATAAGAAACTCAAATTAAGTCAAAGTTAACACACAGTTGCTTACATTGCATTGTTTTAAATCCTGTAAGCAATGTATGGTCTGAAATATTTTTCAAAGAAAGTCTTCAGTTTTGGTAACAAAATATTCTCTACATAATTTCTGTCAAGGTAAACTTGTTGTACAAACAAATCACAAAATGTGTATACAACTAAGAAACAAAAACTACGATTAGCAATGTACAACTGACCCTGTACTTGATCATAATAATTACTCGATGGCTTCAAAACAATGTTTCCATTCCCATCATGCATAAGATACCTAAAATTAGAACCAGGCTTTACATTTTCATTCCTGCCAGTAAATGGACACTTTATTTCTACAACAACATCTTTATCAACTATGGCATCTGGAGATGCTCCTCAAAATGGGTGTTCCATTGAAACAAATAGGCCACATTCACTTGTAACAACATTGTACCCTGTTTCAAACTGCCTTAATGCTTTCTTTTCATATTTCTTTCCATGAAGAATTGTCTGTGATTGCAAATTTGAGTTCAGTAAAGAGTTGCATAGTTTTCTTGTATTCCGTCGACAAGTAGATTTACAAATTTCACCAATCTTGATTCTGTCAATCTCCACATTCTCTCTTGAAATCATCTAGGGTTCTTGTCTTGTCCCCTCGTTGCAATCTTGATAGACTTTACTTGATTTTCATCAACCTAAAACGATAATTGCCATCAAGTTTTATCAGAATAACATACTCAAATCAAAAATGTTTTCACAAAGAAGGGGTGGGGGTGTTCTATTAGTTTCTATAAGATTTAGAAAAATATCCTCCCATTTATGGTAAAAAGAGCCAACTCTTATGTCTAATGATGGTGAAAAATTGGTATAGAAATACAAGTTTGTTCAGCAAAGGATTCTCAAGATACTGAATGAAATAATACTTCATGGAATATCTATAAAATGACTGATAGTTGCAAATCAATATGTCCCCCTTTACTGAGGGGGGGGGGGCATGAAAATGATACACAACAATGATAATGTTTGCATATTAATATGATATGTTTGTTAACAGTTATTACTTTTAAAAATTTCATAATGTTTATGTGTTGGATTTGTATCATTACCATTACTGTCAACCATGTTCTCTGTGAGTGGAAGTCTGCAGTGAAGGTGACCCCTTGAAGCTGTCTGGAATCATAAATTCAAATGAATTTAAAATAAAAACATAGGAATTGTGTATACAACTAGAATTTTATTGTCATCTTTCGTGGTTTGATATGATTAATATGCAATGAGTTGTGAGGGGATGTAAAAACACACGAGTTGAATATACAAATGTAAATCATGTCAAACCACAAACCATGGGATATTCTTTTTATCACGTTAACACCTCCACCCCAAGTAATTCATTGATGTTACTGTTTTGTTGGAATTTTGCTTCCTGTAATTTTGTAAAAATAAATAAAAATACGTAATATTGATGTTTGCTTGTGACATCACAAACAGCAATATTTACACATAGTGTAATGATTAACTAAAATTTATATAATGGGTGATATCCACTGGATAAATGATAAACAGGTGTTCCTGAAATTAACCTGTCTGAAGGATTTGATTGGCTAAAACTTTCTTGGACCGGTAAAAGTTCAAAGTACATTTCATTATTCTGACCGATAGAATCTTGAAATGTGTGACACAACAGAAATATATTTCAAGAACTTTGCTAAACCTGATAAAACTTATATCATGTATTGTTACAAAACTTTCTATGACAATATTTTACCTGAATATCTGCCCTTGAATACAGATATCGTATGGAAAGGTCTTTTGATGTTTTGCTGCAGTAATTGGTTACAATATTTCTCACTCTGTCATTAAAGGAACCATAATATCTGTACTTCTGTGGTCGTGGATCATAAAAAAAATCACTTGCATATTTCTTTTTGGATGGCAGTTTCTCGGCCTTAACAGGTGAACCTAGTTTTGTGTTTATAAAAACTGTTAATAGGACATTAAGTACATTTTATTGCAAAAACACTACTCTTGTCTGGATGTACATCGGTACCAATACTTAAATGATATGGTCACATGAATACTTACCTCGATGTGATGACTTTGGCTTATTGGAGGACATCAGATTCTCTGTGGCTGACTTCGCAACTCTGATCTTCCCATTATGTGTGAAATCCTCCATCATTAAACAAACGGCTGCTATATGTTTACAGGTGCCATGGGAGCCTATTCCAGCTGGGCATTCACAATGCGAGTTGAGGGGATCACCAGTGTTCTTATCAATCCTTATTTTATAACTATATGTAACCTGTAAATTAAAATTAAACTGATACATCTATGTGTTAAATAGACCAAAATGTCTTTTCTAAGAATAAGTATACTGTGTATATATATAAACTAACATACACAAGAGGCACACAGGCATTATTGGTCACCTGATATTTAGGTAAGAGTATCACTAGCCCAAAGGTCTATGAATTGTAAAAAAGATTTCCTGTTCTGCTAATCTTAATGCTAAATTCTTATAATATTAAGCAACTCTATAAAACAAGTGTTCTTAATGCCTCTGAAAGTGCCCATACTGATGAAAGACTTTACATGATATATAATAATGATATAAGAGCTGTAATATCATCAAGATATGACTAATTTGGACCCATCCTACATTTAAAAACAGAAGGTTACAAAATTCAAAATTTTGGTATATCATTTTCTGCTTTTACTATCTATTTAGTTTCAATAGCATTAAAGATATTTTTAATGATTTACACATGCACAATATATAAGCCGGATGCACTTTGTGCAACTCAACCAAAAATGTTCAATATTGTTAAATGCATGACGATGGATGCTGACAAATTGCAATAGGTGACCTAATTATCACTTCTACAGTTTTGACTTTAAAATTTGGATCCCCTGGTAACCCTTATATTAGCAACAAAGGTGCTTCTTTGAAATGACATTAACAGTTATAAGTAATGTCTTACTTTCTGTTTCATTGCTGCTGCAACCATCCCAGTCAATAAACATCATGTACATCGTTCACAGAGCATGCCATAATCCTGTCACTTTCGTACATTGCACGGCCTTTCACAATAGTTTTGATATCACTGACACACTGTCTGTCACCTATGCATAAAATACATGTACGTTTTAGTACTTTGATATAATTCCGTAATATCATATCTAAAATCCTGCATTTTGAAATCATGAATAAATTGTGTTCATTTGCTTCTTTCCATAACTTTTCATGATAACTTACCAGCAAGTCTAAAAATAAAATATGCTTCAATCTGCTCTGAAGTTATCTTGGGGAGGGTACTTTTGTGGTCTTCAACAAGCTGTTTGAAGCCTGCAGTGGGTCAGTCTGTTGTTAAAGGTTCAGGTAATATCACAGGGTCAGATTTGAAATTCTGGTTCCTGTCATAAGCTTCCAATCTAAATATTTCAAAATCTCATATTAAAATCAAACTGTAAGAAATTTGGCACTGAATTTAATCTTCAAATGTTTGCTGAACATTGAGTATATCTTAGATTCTGTGTATATATATTTCATTAAATTTATTGTGCAAAAATGCATATGATGCAGCTATGTCATGTGATTGTATGTTTACTTGTAGAAGTACTACATGTACATGCTACTGTAACAGTACACTCATCTGCCCATGTAATATTACTTTTTTGCATGTTAATCTCACAAGTTCACAAAAGTATATACATGTAATTTCATACGAAATGGATTGACAAATGGTAAAATCTCTTATATTTTCCAAGCATGTTAATTTTTCTTCCAGTATTCATGCAATATATACAGGCCCAGCACATCATATTTAGCTATTTCATTTGTTTTATCAAAGCAATTTCTAACAGCAGAAAATAGAATTGCACCGATTGAAATTATTTCACCCAAATTCTAAAAACAACGTAGTATTGGTAGTGACCTGCCAGTGTTGTGGTTAGTTCAAAATGTAAACATGTTCAAAAAAGTATGTGACTTTTTCGCTATGGCACTTAAAATATTCAACATAATTAAATCTAAACTAGCTTAATCAAACTATTTTAAATAGCCCTATCAAGCTATATAGTTGAATATAGAGATTGTGCTAGACCTGGTTACATATATGCACATGTAACTGTAGATTGCACAATGCAGCACTGGAGTCGGCGAGCGAAGCGAAGTGGTTCTTATAACTGCGGACTCCTGTGATTGCAGTAAGTTATGAATTTCAAGTCATTGGTTTTGAACAAATGTTTTTATCTATCAAACAATTATATTTTTTCAAGCAGGGAACTCTAATGATAATACGAAATTGAAATCCTATATAACGAAAGACTGTTTTTCACCGTTCGAAGTGTTTCTCATGCTGCACGCCACGCTGTGTTAAAATATTAAAGGGTTAAGTATCGCACGAATGGTACTAAAATATCATGATTAGTTACCGTTACATATTAACATGCATTGGATATACGGTACCTTTCAACTAAATCCAACTTTCTGCCACTTTTTGCAGCTCCTCTCGTCACCAACTCCTTCTTTAATTGCTGGACAGTAAAACTACTATCATTTCCCTCCATTGTATTTTCATTTGAAACAAGCGTCTGTATACGTTTCAAGCGCACACGTAACCACCTTTAGAATAGTCGCGCCACCTACCGAGTAATGACACGAATGTTTCCTGACGATGGAGGTCAACTGATCTTGTTTGTCATACAGTTGAGTTGTTAGTTTGCCGTTAACGGATATGTTCAATAAAATACCAAATATGAAGCAAATATGAAAGACTAGGTCTGTGATGTCTTTTACTTCACGTTCACTGGGATATATTGAATCGGTAATAAACAGTGTACTAACCTTTTTTATTGATCGTTGTGATATCCTTCTCAGATCCGCTAGGAGGATCCAACAGACAGTTACACACCAAATCTGTCGCTACAACACGATGGAAATGTTTTTTTGTTGAATAATACAAAGTGATATAAAAATTACCACGGCATTCATCGTTAGGTTCGATTTTTTCCTCAAATTTTCTCTGATCCGGTTTGAAGTCCCTCCATACTGGAAAACTGTTTTCTTTACGTAAGCTGATAACGTATATAGGACACTTGAAAAGAGTCGCAATATTTTGCAGAGAACATTCCACATCAAAGTCATCTGTAGGTGAGGTGATCTGCAGAGAATCTGAGTCACGTCTAAGCGCACGGGTGTATAATTTATCCACAATGTCAAAGTGCCGTTCAGTTCCAAATATTTCTTTGCTGATACAACGAAAAAGTGAAGATGGGGCCCCTGACGTTGACGATGACGTTGGGTCGATGGACCTTCTTGACATGCATGGATTGGAAAGAATTAGATTTACCTCTGCTTTATCAAAATCACTTGGTATCTCTGAACAATATCTATTTTCATCCTCAAACAGCCCCGATAGAAGTTTTCCATGCGGATCCTCCAACAGGTAAAGGAGCGTGTTATGTCTCTGTTCGCGCGTAATATCGGTCTTGGGTTTATTTGCATTATCTGAAAGTGTAACCATTTATATATATATATATATATATATATATATATATATATATATATATATATATATCAATAAAAAGGCAGGAAATATACATTTCAAATATAGTTAAATCACTAGCGCTTTCTGGATTTTAACATCCATCCTCAGTTGAATACAAATAATGAATTAAAGGTATTCATTATTTGTATTCACCTGAGGATGGATGTTAAAAATATATTTTGGAACTGTATATTTTCCTGCTTTTTTATTGAATTATTTTGACTGTGTGATATCAACTCTTTCTATATATATATATATATATAAAGCACAGAAATAGCAATGAACTCTTAAATGAACATAACTGCCCTAAGTGAAGAAATAATTAATATAAAGCACAGAAAATTTCACTTTATATGGATACCTACTTCCGCCCCTACCCGGGGTTGAACTCACGACCTGCGGAACCAAATATCCTAGCAGCATGTAACCAGCGCGCTAGACCGCTCGACCATCTAGGCAAGTCAAAAAACTTGCTTTCGATGACGATGGAATTCTCGCCACGCTGTCACACGCTACACGGTCATTGAGAATGGAAATGGGATACAGTTATTTAACGTTATATATATATATATATGCATACACACACACACACACACACACACACACACACACACACATATATATATATATATATAAATATATATATATATATATATATATATATAGTTATATAGTTATATCTATAATGGTGTTTCATTCGTATGGAGAGGTCACAAAGTCCGGTGAAGGACTTCAAATTTAGGCCTACATGTATGCTTGGCGCTTACGGCCATTGGGCAGTGAGGGTTCTCTAGTGTGCCACACCTACTGTAACACGGGACATCCGTTTTTAAGGTCATCTCCAGAACCCGTGACATTCACACCTGATGGCGAGCGTTTGATGATGGAACTGTCATTACCTGTTTTAATAACGACTTAGGTCTGTTGCGACCGGGATCGAACCTATAGGTTAACAGTATTGCCTTCCGCATACGGGGCAAACGCTCTAACCTTCCAGCCACAGCGGCGGTCCCGTTCATATTGACTATGAACGTATTATGAACTAGTTGAAAGCACGCGACTGAGAGAGCTTAATTATTTGAAAAAAAATACAACATGCGTTATAAAGATCTGCAAAGTCACACCTCGGTTTAAGGTTGTGAACTTACGTGGATTATCATCCCAATCTTGTCTCCTAGCTCCAAAGTACAGTGCAACGTGCAATGTTGATAAAAGGCAGGGTACGTATGACGTCATGTCTATGTGTTGATATACGTAACAATACGACTGTGACAGATGTTGACCTTAAAGAGTTCGTTTTATGCAACAATATATTTCATGACTTATAGAAGCAGTGTAAACAAACAGTGATTTAGTAAATACATATAAATATAATAATTGAATACACTTTTGAGCTTTTAATGGTCAATATGAACGGATTTGGATTTGAGGCAAATTCTCAGTCTATGAATCGCTAGTACGTAAATAATTTATTTATGAATGATCGTCCTTGTTTTAAATGAGAAAATAGTTAAAACATTTACATTATAATTGGACGGTGAGTTTGCTTTTTTACGTAAGCTTATTTACAGCAGGTTGATAAACATTCTTTTGTGATCTTTGTTCAGATTCCTTAAACGGACATTAAACATGGAGGTCACGTGTCGCGGTAGGCATTGTCATGTTAAGTAAGTACTCTACATTGTCATGATGGCTGACGTCTTTTAAGACATGGATGAAAATATAACAAGAGATGTTCGTAAAACACATATGCCCTCCATGGTGCAAAATTGAAAAGGGTTATACACACACATCATTTAATTGATAGTAGTATCATCAATTCAAAATATTGAGCAGCAAATATCTTCCTATGTCAAGAGTGAATTCACCATGTGACCTAAAAATCAATAGGGGTTATCTACTCCTTATGCTGTACCAGTGTACCAAGTTTGGTGTCAATCAAGTAAATAATTCTTAAAATATAGGAGACAATATATTACTATGTCCAGTTCAACTATTCACTTTTGACCTCAAAATCAATATGGGTCATCTTCTCCTGAAGATGTACCAGTGTGGTAAGTATAATGTCTGTCAAGCAGAAGGGTTATCAAGATATTGAGTGGACAGTATATTATATGTCCAGTTTGACCCTTGGCCTTTGACCATGTGACCTCAAAATCAATAGGAGTCATCTTCTCCTGAATATACACCAGTGTACTAAGTTTGGTGTCTGTCAAGCAAAGGGTTCTCAAGATATTGAGTGGAGAGTATATTCCTGTGTCCAGTTTGAGCCTTGGCCTTTGACCATGTGACCTTAAAATCAATAGTGGTCATCTTCTGCGGTATAAGTATCAGTGTACCAAGTTTGATGTCTGTCAAGCAAAGGGTTCTCAAGATATTGAGCAGACAGTATATTCCAATATCCAGTTTGACCCTTGACCTTTAAACATGTGACCTCAAAATCAATAGGGGTCACTTTCTCCTGAAGATGTACCAGTGTACCAAATTTGAAGTCTGTCAAGCGAAGGGTTCTCAAGATATTGAAGGGACAATATATTCCTATGTTCAGTGTGACCCTTGAACTTTGACAATGTGACCTCAAAATCAGTAGGAGTCATCTTCTCCTGATGATGTACCAGTGTACTAAGTTTGATGTCTGTTAAGCAAAGGGTTATCTAGATATTGAGCGGACATAATATTACTATGACCATTTTGACCCTTGACCATGTGACTTCAATATTAATAGGGGTCATCTTCTCCTGAACATGTACCAGTGTACCAAGTTTGATGTCTGTCAAGCAAAGGGTTATCAAGATATTGAACGGACAGTATATTCCAATGTCCGGTTTGACCCTTGACCTTTAAACATGTGACCTCAAAATCAATAGGGGTCATTTTCTCCTGAAGACGTACCAGTGTACCAAGTTTGATGTCTGTCAAGCAAAGGGTTCTCAAGATATTGAGCGGACAGTATATTCCTATGTCTAGTTTGACCCTTGGCCTTTGATCATGTGACCTCAAAATCAATAGAAGTCATCTTCTTCTGAAGATGTACTGGTGTACCAAGTTTGATGTCTGTCAAACAAAGGGTTATCTAGACATTGAATGACCAATATATTCCTATGTCAGTTTGACCTTGACCTTTGACCATATGACCTCAAAATCAATAGGGGTCATCTAATCCTTAGGATGTAATAGTGTGCCAAGTTTGATGTCTTTCAAGCAAAGGGTTCTCAAGACATTGAGCACACATTATATTCTTAAGTCCAGAGTAGATTGACCCTTGACCATTGACCTTTTGGCCTAAAAAGGGGGGTCCTCTTCTAGACATAACCAACTTACATATGAAATATCATTATCATTAAGTGAATGGTTCTCAAGATATTGAGCGGACAACACGTGGTCTACCGACCGACCGACCAACCGACAGGTGCCAACCAATATGCCCCTCTTCTTTGAAGGGGGCATAACTATCAGCAATATTTGTCTATTCATTTCAAAATCATCGTCTAGCTGAGTAGTTCAGTAGGTTAGCACGTCCACTACTGAACAGTTGATTGCGGGTTTGAGTACATCGGGGGTTAAATTTTGTTCACATTGCTTTGTACTAAAACTGCAATTTTCTCTGGTGTAGCATACCTCCTTAATTAAAGAACATTCACTACTACGGCCCTGAGTGCTATAAGCATAGGTCTAAACTTATGGTTCCTCGCCCACAGCTGGTGACGTCTCAATATAAGTGAGATATTTCGAAGGAACGTAAAACAAACATTAACAAACAAAAACCAATTCGACTGACGAAGAATTAATGAGTTGAATTTGGAATTGTTTAGATAGAAAGTTATCACCATTAAAATGCTTTGAAAAACACCCTAAATTTGTATAGTAAAGTACTTTAATTTAATATATAGATTTTAAAAATCGACCGTTCTTTCATGAAATAAGTTCAATTAAGTTCTTGTATACTGTACGAGACAGATTAAACATAAAACACAACGACATTACGTATAACCTATAACATAACGTGGTATTTCGTATCACATTCTTTATCAACCAGGTATCACTTTCTATCAACACGAGAACCTTCAGAATTGAGTGCTGATCAATATAAGGTGAGTAAAGGCTGACGCAGGTTACTACATGTGTATAGAATAATATTATGTCATAAATTTTCTACCATATTTTTTATGGAAAATAGGATGCAAGGTATCTTATAAAGTTATATAATTTAACACTTATATAACAAAAGGAGGAAATTATTGCTACATATATCATGAATTTCACAAGAGAGTAACTTTTAAGGTTTGTGTAATGAATTTTTGTCCTTCGAGATAAAGCTTGTGTTTCTGGTTGCAAAATTCAGAAAAACTATCCATTAGGACAGCATGTCATCATTGTGTACAAAGATGATATCACAAGGTTTACGACGCCGGGAATTTAAAAGAGATGTATAATACGTTTTTTCATAATTGGGTAGTCTGCTTCTGCATATATGCTTTATTATGAAACGCGGGCACATAACAGACTATTTTCCATTACCATACAATGTAATATGTTTTACTGCAATCAAATCAATTCCTAGAAGAATTCTGAGAATTATATAATGAACACGTAACTACACATGTACTTTTTGCCAATTGTATGCAACGCTTTAAGATATAAAAAAAATAGTGCTAGTGTTGTGATAAAACGTTATATATTAGGTGCAGTAAATGTGAACTTTACCGTATTAGATATAAAGAACATTAATTCTACATGTATCGTTGAATCATAATGCAATGAAATCGAACCTTTATCCGATGAAGAATCAGTATCTGGTGGATACATCGAACAGTTACATCCAGTGTTCGGAACTATCCTGTCGAATCTTTCATTTCCGTCCTCGCCAGTTTGTAGTAATGTTATGTAGAAATTGCATTTAAAAGATGAACGTTTTTTCTGTGGTTGAAAACATAGCCAATGACATTGAAAAGTGGACACTCTGAAGACGTAAACCGAAACTCCAACAAGATGTGCTGCTTTTTGTATCTTCGAAGAAATGTTGTTCTCCGGAGTTCCCAATTTTGTTCTACGATTAGAGTATTAGAGTTGGATGTAAAATATCTCCGTATTACCATGTCCACTTTAAAATTAATTGTACATGTAGATCTGAGTCAATTTGTTGAGCAATTTGAAATGTTTAGAAATACAGTTACATGTTATGACGACAGAATTTTAAAGCTAAAGGTTTAATCTGTTAGTCATATAAATTCCAGTGCATATTATTATAAACATGATGACCATAGTCTATAATTTGGATACCACTCACTTTAGCTTTTTGATGTAGTTGTTGTTCTCAAAACCACATATCTCTTTGCATAAACAGTTTTCTAGTGATCCATTGGAACTTAAATCCACCTGTCTGAAAATGTCCTTTAGATAATTCTTAATAAGTGTGTGTTGAAGACTAGGATTTTGATAACCTTCTACGGGATCTTGTCTGCTTTGAGGCTCCCAACACAAGCGTTTGAATATATTCACATCAGCTTTTTGAATCGCATATAAATGAGAGTGCATAGTGCCAAGACCTACTGGCCTACAGCACACTTCTCTGGCAGGGCCTGCATTGAAAAAATATATACATAAAACGTTTCATTGAAAAACAAATCTACAATTAATAGCTACTTGATGACACAGAACCCTCTATGCTACATATCGCGCAAATATTGTCACAATGAGGTGTAGTCCCCAAACGTTAAAATGTTATGCTACATGCATGTACATCTGTAGCGCATACATTGTCGAATTGTCCATTGTGCAGCTGATTTGCCAATTGGTGTTGCTCGAGGTTTTCAAAGACGTTTGCAAAGTCATGCTAATGTTTGCTTCCGCCTGACACTAATTTGTAGACATGAATGGTTCTGCTTTAATAAAAAACACACGCGCCTGAAAACGTGATGTTGACCTCATGAATTTTGAAATCGGTCTGGATTTAGATGCCTAAAAATCGACGGCATTTCGAATACTCAGACATCTATCATCTTTCACACCCTCAATTCCATCTCTTTGTTATAATGAATTTAACGAAACCTCATTATACGTGTCGACCGAATTTTAGGCTATATAAAACATTGGAGTAATAAATAACATTTTAGATAGCAAATGCCACTCTGTAGATCATTTATCATTGTTTGTACTTGAACATCTTACTACAATCCCCTTGTTTGAAATGCAATGCATGTTACAGATAAAAAAAATTCTGTAATTCCTCATTTCAAATCATTTTGAAAATGATCAGGTTTCTCGAGTTCATTGCATTGTAGATTATTTAATGAGCGAGGCGGATCTCATTATTATTCATAAATTTTCATTGTGTTATAACTAATGTATAAGTATTACTGTATTTGATGCATCAGTTGAGAACATTACACCATTGACCAATCCATCATTACAAGAGAAGGGTGAATGAAATAATAAACATTATTCTCTAATGCAATTAACATAACGTGTAGTCTTGTACTTGTGAATAATTTATAAATTTACGGAATAATATATTGTACAAGGCTAGATTTTCCCATTGTTCGTGAAAACTTTAAAACTTACTGAAATCCTTTTTTATACGATCACTTATCAAACATTCAGCGTCGTTTAACATCCCAGAAACTGTCGGCGTTTGCACTTGGCATAGGCATTTAATTGTTTTATGTTCAGTCAAAGTCTCATCTACTTCAAAGCAGTCCTTAGAAATACGCCTCAGACTGAAAGATCCTTTGATGGTTTGCATCATTTCACCACACAGTGGGTGTATCATATGCCATTTTTGGTCTTCTTCGAGGTACAGAATAAAGCCAAATATACTTGATATTGCAAAAAAGTCTCCTTGAGTTAGGGATTTCCATTGCACTAGATGGACAGCCAATCCTTTTTGTTGTATAGCAGATCGCAACTTCTTCTTTTCTTCGTTTGTTTCCTCGTACTTCTTTCGTTCATCAACATTGGAGTAGGTGTCAATATCGACGAAATCAGAATAGATTTCCTTGATATTTTTATCGTTTTCGTGCTCAGATAGACACATTTTCACGATATCAACATTACTAGTATCAAAATTGTCTAATGAATCGACTCCATATATTAATGTCCCAAATATTTCAAAGAATGAGTCCTGTTTGATGTATTTGTATGACGGAAAATAGTTTGCGTCGCGAAGAAGTTCAAATGAATTTCGGAAGCGTTTATCAAGACAAAACTCATGACCTTCGTTGATGACGTATCTTTTTTCAGCAACACTTTCATCCAGACTTAGACAACGAAACGTAGGTTTGTTATTGTCATTGTTCATTTCAATTTCAATTGGTTCTGTCTCTTTTGAAAGCCCTAATAATACTGGGCAAATTGCAATAGCACGATTTTCCCCACAGATGTTCTTGACCAGCAAAATTTTCCGATTTAGCATTTCTGAGGCAGCGTAAATTTCCCTCAGAGTAGGGAAATCACTACCATTTCTCAACTTCTGCATGCTGTTGTCAAAATCTGCTGAAAGTGATTTCCCGGAATACATTTTCATTCTAAAAAGCTTGAAGTAATTTTTGTGTTTCCTTTCAAACGAAGTCATGTACCTGCAAACTTCTTTAGCACTCTTCCATGTATCCTTATATAAGATTGCGAGAAGAATGAAAAGACCTTTGAATTCATTTCTGTCTTCCCTGCAATTTAATCGATACAAGTCACATCAGAGAATATATCTAGTACCGCGTATTCACAGATATCAGTGCAACAATCAACAAGATATTTTTATGAAAACTGATGCCCCGGATTGGAATAAAGTAGAACAAGATCAAAGGTCAATGTTAAGTTCACCAGGTCAAATATTTCAGTGTCAATGGTAAGGTCTTGCCACAAGAAATATACATATACAAAATATAAAAGCTCTTCTTTGTATGATGTAAAAGATATGACCAAGGTTTTATTTTTTTGTTTGCGACAGATGGA
Source organism: Ostrea edulis (assembly GCF_947568905.1). Taxonomy (NCBI): domain Eukaryota; kingdom Metazoa; phylum Mollusca; class Bivalvia; order Ostreida; family Ostreidae; genus Ostrea; species Ostrea edulis. The sequence continues at coordinate 53,699,417 of NC_079166.1, read as the reverse complement.
CAGGGAAAAAACAATAGCCCCTCTAATCTTTGATTCAAGGGGCACAGAAATCATTTTCAATGTAGGTAACTGTGATACCATTCCGAGCAGATGTTTCAAGTTCCTTAATCTAATCATTACCCATTTAAAATGTTTTATACAGGCAAATGTGCTTCCCGTGAATTTCACGTTAAAATCTGTCGTGTGAATTCACATTTGATGCTCTTTTAACGTGAATTTCACATAGAAATTTTCACGTGAAATTCATGTGAATTTCACGTTAAATTCACGTGAGGAACATTTGCCTGTGTAATAAATTAGTTGCTAGAAAACAAAATTGTACTCACCTAACTGTAGCTGGTGATTCTGCAAGTACAAATGGTAAGATGTACTTGAGGTTGCATTTATTAGTTTGCTGGAACTTAATCGTAACCTCCTATTTACGGACAATTATTTCTTGAACAAAGATTCATATGGGTTTTCAAAACTGGACAGAGAAATTTCAAAAGGTCCAAATATATGTATTTCTTATATGATTATATATACCAGTTGATACACTGTCATAATGTATCGTGTAAATGACACGTATATACAATGTAGCAGATGTTTTCTCTGTGGGGTGCAGAATTTTCAAAACTTTCCAACAGCAAAAATATTTAATCATATCTGCATTGAGGAACCTCTATTCACTAAGCAGAAACGACTTTGTTCAATCAAATTATGAAATATCACCCGTATTATTTTCATTATAATAATTGTACCCTATTAGAAAGATTCCATAGCGATATTTAGATTTATACGTAATGCAAACTTTAGCACAGGGCGTCGTAATTGCGTAAAAATGAAAAATAAATAATAACAAATTAAGAGTTGGGTAAATCTCCGTATATACCAGAGGTGGGATCAGGTGCCTAGGAGTAGTAAACATTCTCTGTAGACCGGTCACCCCCAGTCGTTGGTCCTATAACTTGATCAGGTAAACGGAGTAATCCTTAGTCACAACCAGTGTGTAAAGAACAGTCTAACACTTGGTATGATACTTGGCCCGATGGCAGATTGTTTTGGCAAACTAGATTGTTATAACGACCATAGAATTCGCGAAATGCTGACTTTAAACGACCCTGTTAAAACTTCAATAATATCAGTTTGTCAGTAACCTGACTCGATTAAAAACTGATTATACACAGAACAAGCTCTTTCATATTAAATGTCGTCCATATATCTAAATGTCGAGTTGAAGCAAGCAAGATATTTTTTCTTTTGATATAGAAACTCTGTTTCGTATGAATATGAAATAATTCGACAACATAAATTGTACTTTAACATTATGAAAAACATATTGTAATATCATTTAATAGATTGACATGTATTTTCCCCCAAAGTTTGTACCAAAAGAAAATCTAATGAATCTGAAAAGTACTAAATCTTACTAAGAAAATTTTATAGTGATGTGTAGTCCTTTATGGATTCAAAATTTATGAACATTGAAGAACGCGCTACATTTGTCCATGAATCTTACCAGTACTATTTATTCACAAAAGTTTGTCCTATTCGTTTACAGGCACATAATATCGTTTTGAATGTGAAGCTGGAGAAGTTGGTACAATTTAGTTTATCTAACCAAAATTCTTGACAAGCGATAAAACATAAATACTTTGCTCGATCTATAAATTCCTGAATCGTGGGGGGATGGAGTAAATCTAAGATCTTCATCAGCTAAAACTGTTTAGCCTCAGACTTTGATTTCTTGATCCTACGAAACAACTTTCAAACTTACATCCTTCTCATTCAATACTGTCCTCAAATATAAGGGGCATTCACCCTATATATATATATATATATATATATATATATATATATATATATAGCACTATAATCCAACAACACTCAACATCCAAAGTGTCTGGTCTAATAGTAGATACGAGGTCAAATAAAAAAAAGATATAAATAGCACTAAAAATGACCACCGACGTGAACAACAGTTAATTTTCAAATTTTCAGGACAACCTGTCCCTTCCTCAGGACGATAGATTATTTCCATAGAAAAGAAGACTAAATAGAAAAGGAAATTAAAACTACAACTATCCTACAAAGCTGACAACAAACAAAACGTCTACATATTAAGATTATTGAGTGTAATATGTGGCAATACAAAAATATGTTCCCGTCGAGCATCAGGACAGATCTGAACTGACTCGTCCTACACTGGATCAAATCAAAAAACAAAGAACGAATTAATTAATCAATATCCTTCAGCAGTATGTTAATTCGTTCTAATGACGACTTATAATGAGTATTTCGTACCTGGAGGTGTAAAGCTGTATAACTAGTGTTGAAGTATGATGGAAAATAAAATATATTATAAAAATCATAAAGTAATATGAAAAGATTAAATCGAAAAATAAATATCCAATCATGCAATGGAGTATAGAAGAAAAAATGGGGGTGGGTAATTGGGGGGACTAAGTAAGGATATTATAAATAATGATAATGAATAAATAAACAAATATATTGAAAAATGTTTTTGACTTTTAATAATGACATGTAGACGGCAAAAAAGAAAGTGTAAAACCAATATAAGAACACTGAGTTATAACTAGGGGAAACTAGGCCACATTCAATCTGGTGAAGTCATTGGGTTTGTTAATGCCATTGAGCTCGGCATCCAGATATTATCCTTGTCTTTTCTCTCCACATCGGTCCAGTGAATATTAAGTCTTGGAATATCATGGCTCCCAATAGATATGTAGACATAACTTGGAGCCATTTTGGTGCCCATGTCTGTGCCACTAAATTGTAGGTAATGTTTGCCGTTGAACATAAAGTTATTGAACTTGAGAACATGTTCCAAGAGCTTGACCAACAATTTAGTAGAGTCTGAATATACCTCATATCCCAGACTTCCCTACAAGCTTCAATACCCTCCTCGTGTGGAATGATGGTGTACAAAGATGTGACGTCCATTACCACCAACAACATGTTGTCGGGAAGGTCAGAAGAAGGAGTCTTGTTAGTGTAATGGATGGTATCGTTGAGATATGATGGCAAATCTTCTACCTGGGGACGGAGATTTAATGTGAATCAAGGAATTCAGAAATGCTCTCCGTGGGATGTCTGAAGGCACTTACAATTGGTCGGTCAGGCATGTCTTCTTTGTGGATTTTTGGGAGGAGATATAACTGCCCTGCTCTGCAGTCAGTCAGACAGAGTGCTTCGTACACGTAGTTCTTCTAGTTCTTCCTCTTTGTACATTTTATCGAAAGTTTCGGTTATGAGGACTGAAAACTCTTTTGTAGGATCTGAATTCAGCTTCTTATAAAACTGTTCGTCTGTTGGCTTCAGCTATGTACGATTCTTTACCTAGAACAACTTCCGTCAAAACCAACGGGACCATTATGGCATTTATTGGGAAAGGGCACGGACAAATGAAGTGTTCCAGACCACTCCTCTTCCAGAAAGGCGAAAGCAGATTAATGTGCATCACCTATGTTTTGGTATCGGTCAAGGGAGATAATTCAGGTTGAAGCTGGTAGGGAACCTTTACATAAATTTTCGTAGTGGCCCACTCCCGGCTTCGGCTCCCCGAAAAATATTATCTGGTTTTTATGGGTTTTTTATGAAGTGCGATGCGAAAATGAAATATGTGGGTTTGGTAGCAGTAATTAGGTGGTGGAAAATATTTATGTTTATACTGAGGAAATGTTCATGTTGTGTTGTATAGTATTACAGAGACCTTCCAAAGGCTTAATTCTAGTACTATAAAATGTTCAGAGCCAAGGACGTTTTTGTTCTAACACTCAGACAGTAAGAAAAGGAGATTAAATCTGTGATTTATTCCAAATTTTAAAAGCCAGTCATATTCCATTATTCCAATAGTGATTGGGGTGGGTTTGGTTGAGAAAGAATAGATGAAAAAATTTCAACTCCCACAGAAGGTAGAAAAACCCTGAACAGGAGATACGAGTATTTCGCTTTCGGTCATTGAATAATACATTCATTCAAAGACAAGTGTAGTGTAAACATTTTTAATGCACTGCTTTTGTTTCTATTTTTGTTTGAAAAATTAACCCGCCATGAAACATGATGCGGAAAGTAGGTAAATTCCCTAACTGATAATATGTCAGGATCAAGGAACAGTACCAGTATATCATCTGATCTGAACACCTGATATCAAATTCATACTGCTCCTGCACACTACTGTCTGAGGTATAGAATCATTCAAGTGTATGTAGTCGAATCTAAAGGCATAAAGTATAATTACATAAACCTATCTAGCTAGGTCATATATCAAATTTACTGCAACCTACCATTTATCACAGTACTCTATCCCTTTTTGTAAGAAAATTCTTAAGGGAAATTTTTACTTTATTGCAGGGTATAAAGCAATACAGCATTGCAGCATTATGCTCAAGCAAATTGAGGAATTCTTTGGCAAGTTTGAATGTACACTGTACCTACCAGCATGATCAAAATCTAAATGCATATAGTGTACTAATTCTACATTATAAAATTGATTTTTAATCTAACGCCCAACTGATCCATGTATGGTCTGAAAATGATAACTTATTTTGCCTTTGTCTGTTGCTTATTAATGAACCTATTTCCAAATACTTCTTGTGTTTGATAATCTAAATATATTTTTACATTCAGAGTGTTGTAAAAAATGAAGTACGTGTGAATTCTAATTATGAATCCTAATTATCCAAGATTTCGTTTTGAGCATGTCCGACTGTCTTTTTGTCCTTATTCTGACAATGAAAGTCTTACAAAGTGTTTTGTACAGGATATATTATATAAATATCACAGTGTCCCCAATTTATATTTTCAGAGGAAGTTTTCATTCAATGCATGATTCTTACTTATATTGTTGTATCTGGTGCTGAAACAGAGAAAAGAGAATGAACCAAACAAAACAAAGAAACCGTGAATGAGTGTCCAAGGTGTCACGTTAGAAGCAATGGAAAATCTGCACATAGATGAACATTATCTGAAGTACAACTAGTGATGGATCTGATAGCAATGCTCAGTATTAGAAGAGACCTTGTCAACAATGCACATGTATAATGCTGTGTACATCAATATTTCTTAATTCCACAATTGTAATAGATTATGGTATAATATATGATGGGGTTACATCATATTTGTCTATTTGGGTTACATTATATTTGTCTATTTTACATACATTGCATATTTTCAGAATAGCTGACAACTATGTTTGGAAAAATATTTATATATCCAAAATAAAACACACATAAAAAAAGAAAAGTTGCAGAATTCAACTACAAATTATTACACTGTATTTTATTTAATAATTTAAAATGTTAGTAAATGGAACAAAGATGCTTCTTCTTTATGTGAATTTTGTCAAACTGTACAAGACACTGAACACTTTCTCTTCACATGTAAACTTACAAGAATTGCATGGGAGAAAATTAGCACTTTTTTGAAATTTCATATAAGTTGGAAAAACATTGTATTGGGATTTTACTATGAAGTAAGTAATAAAACAATTAGATTGAATAACATGATTTCCTCTATTTCTTTCACAATCTATAAATACAAAATGAAATGTAAATTTAACAATGTTAATATCTGAGGAAAACCTTCAAATGACACTGAAACACTGTCTTTCCATGCAAAACAATGTCCTAAGAAAAGCGAATAAAATTATGGATAATTTCTATTTAGATGCAAGTAACTCTCTTTAGGAAAATTATATTAATGTAAAGTTTTTAAGATAATTAAAAGCTACCCGGTGTATAGGGAGACAGTCCCTCAACACTTTGTTTACCTGAGGGCAATGTTGGATTGTAAATAAGGTGTGTCCTACATGTAGACATTGGTGGCTTTCCTATCTCGTTTATATATAATGTCAATTACTTCATAGCTTTTTCATATCATTTATTTATTAGATCAACTTATTTAGTACTATATATATATATATATATATATATATATATATATATATATATATATATATTCATGAATCAGACCAAAAATATAATTTTTTGTGTTTCTGCTAACATCCAAGTCAAAACTGGGGTAAGTTGGTAGGATATACATTATAATTTTTTCTCAAACTTCTATTTTCAAAAGAACACAAAAAGACAATCTAATCACATTTTATATTTTTAAAGTTACAGGTACATTAACATATTTGATTTGAGGGGCTCAGTTTTCACTATTAATGGTACTTTTAAATATGCTTGATATTAATTACTTTGAAATGAGAACAAGTGTGAACTTCAACACAAGTTCACAATGTTTATTGAAAAATCTCTTTAACAATATATATATATATATTTTTAAAATATTCTAGCATAGGAGGTATGATTTAAAAATAGTTAGTGGAAACACATCAATTTTCATTTTAGGCCCCATTGTCATTAAAGGACATATCGCATGTTTCTAAACTTTTTAATTTTTTCAGCAAAATTAATTTATTTCTTGCCTAAAACTACTTTACATGTGCTTTAAATGAAACAGTTTGCCTAGTTTTCGAGTTTGAAAGCGATGACATTCAAATCTTGCAATATGCATACTTTGTTCGATATTTTACGCGTCATTATCTGTAACGTCATATGCGACCTCGAGTGAGAAGATTTGAAAACAGTTGTTAGCCATTTTATAAACAGATTAGATTTAATTGACAAAATGAAAACAAAACCAAAAAACAATTAGCACATTAACGTCTTGTAAATAACACTGCATTAGGGTGTTTTGTGCCGTTTAACGGTGTACTTGCTGTCAGTAGAGAGGATCTGGACTGTGTTTTTTTTTTCAATTTTCGAAGGAAGATATAAAGGACAAGACGTGAATACTTTTTGTCAGCACAACGACTTTGCCAAAACAAAAAACAAAACAAAAAAACTATACTTTGTCCCTGTACTTTTTTAAACAATCACTTGGACAAAGACGTAGATGAACTGCGAGAAAATGGTTCTGTCAAACCTACGCACTGTTACATATGGGCCTACGGCATATGCTTTCCGTTCTGCTCTCAAATTCAATACATAATCGCACCAACTGACCTTCACCTTGTAACAACTTGTGCTAGCAGTTTCCAACAACTGGTAGTTTTAAACAAGAAATTTAAAGATAAAAAATTATTGAACTTTCAATTATAGATAATGAAATCTGATATTTCCCAACTTTGAACTGAATTATAATGCTTTCATTTTATAAAGGAACGCGTACGTAACAACAACAGGAGGCCGTGATCCCACTTCCTAACAACGTGTAGGTCTAGATTAAAAAATAATGATCAATAAAATTACTTGGCTTAAATAATTTAAAAGTATTGTGATTTTCACTATAAATTTTATCATTTTTATTTTTTCGAAATGCAAAAATACTGTCACAGTAGGCCTAGTTTTCAATGATACGTAACCGTATCATAATTTAGGCCTACCTAACTTATCCAAAAATAATTTTGTAATGATTGCACTGTTTATTTTAGAAAAGCTACAACGCTAATTACAGTTGTTTAAAGAAATGACATTACCAAATAGTGTTTAGACTGCGATCCCATGTAAACATTATTTACTCGCAAATGCAGATTTCATACTGGGTCTCTGTTTGTATGCACTGGTGGCTAAAAGATTTAAGAATTGGGAAAGTTGTCAACATGGGAATAGATGTTATCCATGGTAAATAAATTAGGCCCTTAAAACCCGAGGTTTTCGAAAAACAAAAATTAACACTACTTTTACAACAAGTTGATCGACGAAGGTCGGATATGACGTCACTGTACCACGTGACTACCTATCTAATTAACTAAATTTCTGAAATCGGGGCTTAGATTTAAGTCCGTATTGGGCCAATTATCGCAATACTTCAGCGAAAGAACTATTACAATTAATTTCTATAAAGAAGACAAAATGTATACAATTTTGTATACTTTGAAAATACGAGTTGTGTCCTTTAAACATATGATGCAAAGATTTTGTAAATAACTGCATTTTTCTCTCAAGATGCTCCATATCACATTTATAGAACAAATAGCAATAGGTTGAAGGTTATTAAAACTTAGTGGATGAAAATTTGGGCTTTTGTGACATCATAATTTTATTTTTTACCTTCAAAACATAAAACTTGTAGTGACGGACTGAAACTTAATTAAGATAAATAAAATTTAATGAAATAAAGGCCATATTCAAGGTCACTTCTTTTTACAAATAGATAGAAGCCCAGTGAATGAAAGTAATGTTTAAGGTCGCATTTACAGTCAAATGCATTTCATGCGAATTATGTTTTTATTATGTTACATATGTTAAATTTTGCACAAAAGTCAATCTCATGAAATAATCATTCTGTCAATGTTCAGGGATGAGGTCAAATTTATATATTACTATACTGTATTTATTTCAACTTCAGTAATTCTGTAAGATTCCTCAAAAATTTTGACAGCTTTGATTGTTATGGATTCTTAAATCTTATGTACATTATCTTAAAATAATCGTTTGTTGATTGTTTCATCTACAAGATATTTAAGGTAGCTCAATACACTAAGGCGCATGTCACAAGTTAACAATTTGAATGTTTTGTGAAATTGATCGATTTGGTTGTCTATCATCGTGGCTCAGTGAATGAAGCATTGGGTTGATGAACCATTGATCCAGAGTTAAAATCTGCCGAAGACTGTTTTTCATATTCAATGAAATTACTTTTTTAAGATCATGTTATTTTTATCTAAAATTGCATATTGTCTGCCTTTTTGACTTAGATACTTATGATATATCATATCCTTCATGACGAACCCATTTTTGTGCTGATTTGAAAAATTCTTTCAAGTTGTAGTGAGCCAACTTAACTCTCCTTAAAAGAAGATGGACGTATTGCTTTGCACATATTGATCTATCTGTCAGCTGGTTCATAGACAGACATGATATTAGAAAACACTTTTCTTTATAGGCTTCGTAAGGAAGGTTGATGTATCCTATGGCATAACCCCTATTCAATGTTAGGTCACTTGGTTAAAGGGATTGTTTTTTCTTATTAGAGACTTATAGTCAAACATTTGTGGTAATAAGTACTTATTGTTCCTTAGTAAATGCATATATACATGTACAGTTTTAACTTCCCAATTGTCAATCCCCAAAATCATTGATTATGAACCGGATAATAATTTTCATTAGATATACACTTTTATCTACAACATGATTTAATGATCAGGGGATCAGATTCATGTGGTCAAATATGTGGATTATTTTGAAATTGTGCATTTTAATACAGTTTTGGTGCATAATTACTATTTGTATAAGATACTTTGAATTAGCAATTTCAAAATTAGTATTTATTAAAATGATTTTAAAATTAGAATTTTATTCCCTTTGATATTGATATAATTGTTGGTATGGTGTGTGAAATTCATTGTGTGGTGGATTTTATCGACTTTGTCAGATTCATAATAGTAGTCTCTTCGCATCCCTTCTCGAAATGGACAATATTATTTGCCGAGCTTAGTATTTTATTTGTTGGCCATATATAACAGGGCTTTTACTAAATGAACACAAAACCCTCAAACTTGGCCCACCTTGGAAGACTGGTGGCTCTGAACATAGGGGAATATACTGAATCAGCTATTTTCTGGGTGTACCCATAATAAAGGCATCGGTACTCGATTATGATAAAATATTTTCACCTCATTTAAGTTTGATTTATAGCATAGAGGAGTTATTTTTTTAAGTATGTCCAGAATTGGACTGTCTATCTCATTTATCTATATTTCAGGTATCGAAAATAGCTGGAAAAGCTGTATTTTGACTTGATGATTGAGAACAATATGCATGGGATAGGTGGCGCTGTATAAAAAGAACATACATGGATATTTCATTGAAATATTTTGTAAATGGAGATATAAACCATAGGTGATTCTCCATACAAAATATCACAAGGAATGGTAACGTATGCTTCTGGACTGTTTTGAATGGTTTTATCTGAGAGAAGCACTTAAAAGTGGACGGACCTTGGGTGTAGTCTGCGGATTTGGATTCATTGCTACAGATTTGCGTTTGAAGCGTCTGGAGCGGCGTTTCTTAGCAATCTGTCGTGAGTTATTTGATTTACTGGGTGATCCGCTGCTGTCTGAGGTGGATTGAGTTATTTTGTCTCGGAGAAAGTTGGTCTTCTGTTTCTTCTGCAAATTTCTCTATAGGGCCGCATTGTAAGTAGCAATGACACTCAAGGCTTCATCAAAGTACGCTGAAGAATTCTCTTCAGACAGAGATGCTTCCAGGAGCGTTATGTCTTTCTCGTATTCCCCGAGTTTGTGGTTATCCCACGAGAGACAGAGATATATTAACTCCATGGAGCATCTTTGGAGAATGAAATCCAAGCGGGCCTGAAAGCATTTGGAGACGGGCCCAACGGATCGGATCGTGATCGGTATGACAGGACAGCACGAACTTTTGGTCAGTATCATTCCTTTTACTAAATTTTAACTTTTACAAAAAGTTATACCAGATTTATATTACCTTCGAGGATGCAATTTGTCGGAATTGTCAGACTGAGCTTATATCGTCTTTGTTTTGTAAACCGCTGATAAACAATCCTTATTATGATCAGGGGAAATTCGGGAAAAATCATGTCACAAAACATTCTGCAGTGAAAATCCGAATTGTATTGAAACCATCATTAACATGTTTTGCCTCCCTTACACTTATAAGAAATGGAGATGTACACATAAACCCTGGCCCATGCACACGTACACCAAACCATTCATATCCCGTGTGCTCTCGAGGAGTTATAGCTAGCAGCAGAGCTGCAGAGTGTAAGTTGTCATCTGAAGACACACATTAAATGTTGAAATACAGACATCTAGAAACGATTAGATACTTCTCACAAAAATACATGTTTATGAACATAAAACATTTATGGATACTGTATCCATAATTACCGCCACTGTATATAAATACCACCTATTATTTTTGGTACTTGTGCATGCGCAACTTGGTAGCGCCACTCGCCATTTTTTATTCGATGTTTACAATTGTGTTTGGAATATCTTAGTATTATTTTGATGTTTTAACGGATGCTTTATACCTGATACCATACGACCAATATTATATTATCCCTGGATATTAATTACGACGCATTTGAGGTAAATCAACTCTCTTCTTTGCGGTAATTTGACTGTTTATCAGTTCGTGCAAATCTACAACGACTCTATTTGGGCATCTTGTATACAGCTACACGTCGTAACATTTTTCAAGCAAGGGGAGAATCTGTCTTCATTTGGAGGTGCGTCACTTTAACCTTAAAGTCAATCTAAGACATTATAAATGACATATACATGTAGTGTCAGGCCCTGGTTGTTTATCAACATTGTGTAGGTCACGTGGTATAGTACAATGACTATTTTGTGCATCGGTGATTCTCATGTTAAGAGATTCGGTGCATTTATTGGCAACAGGAGAGCTTCTTCGGAGCTATTTAACATTGTAAACCTTTCACAAGTAGATTTCTTCGGTAATAGTGTGGGCGCCGTGAATAATCCACGCCATCGGGAGACAATATTGGCAGCCGTCCAACACTACCGTCCTACATGTCTTATCGTACACATCGGGGGCAACGATCTCGATTGCAGAGATGATACAGTGGATTCAGTTGTTTATGGACTGGTAGCGTTTTTAACACAACTCCGCAGACAGTATAGTATCAACAAAATAACGGTTATGAGATTCATGCCCCGAGAGAGAACGATACATGTCGACCCAAGGACATACAACGCTCGCGTGGTGCGCGCTAATGCCATCCTCAAAAAATCAATGCCAACAAGTGGGGCTTTTTTACTGGAGGATGAAAGGCTTTACCAATAGCAAAGACAATCCTTTTTCGGATGGTGTACATCTGAATTCCTTAGGGATGAGAAAGTACTACAGACAACTGCGCATAGTTCTTCTGTCCCTAATTTAAACTTGTTGCTAGCCATGATGACAGGTGCTTCTGGCAATGCTATACTATAATAGACATTTTAACTCATTATGTACTTTTTCATGTACTTGGGTTAATTTCACTACATGTAAATTATTATTCCTGTTGATATAGATATTTTCTATTAGTTCGCACAGGTAATAAGGATCCATACTATATTCTACATTTATAATGTTTTATTGGATTCCTTGAGAGCATTTCTCAAAGAATTCGGTGTTAATATTCTGGCTGCTTAGTTAATATCTTTTGTGGTTTTCTTTTTTCAGTAGCCATTTTCCCAGCCTTTATGTAATAATACTACATTTCAGTGATTAACCACCTTCATCCAGGTATATATGTTTTTCTTTACCCCTTATCATGAATGACAGGATATGTCCTGGGATGGGCCCTCCCGATGTTGCTTTTCAGAGTCAATAAGCCATCCTGAAGCATATGTTGCTTCTACAGGCATGCGAATGTATAATACTCTGGATGGTACACTAGTATTTACATTTTCTGGTGTGTCGCACCCCCATTTTATATATGTTATTCAGCTCTGGCTTGTTATGGTTGGAGTTCACTGAAGTCTGCAATTGGGTCACCCTTTCTGTAGTTTATTACTACCATAGCTCTGGCTATTAATAATTTCATATGATGGTTATTTATCTCTAGCCTCGAGACAAAAGTAATACTTATATTTCTATGTCAATATTTTCATATAGCTCTGGCTACTTTTGAGGGTGTCCCTTATGTTGTAGCTCTGGCTACAAAACATAGCAAATGGCTATTTTCTGTTGAGTCAAGCCATACCTATGGCTACTTGTAGACACTTTACCATTCTATATTTAACTGCCATAAGCTCTGGCTAAATAAATGCAGTTATTTTCATAGGGATACGAAATCTTAAAGCATTTTGCATGTTTCTATTGGGCTCATGCATAGCATTAGAATTCCATAACAGAAAATATGTGCCCTTCAACAACTGCGGTCGTGGTGCATTTCTGTAATGCTTGTGTCTAATGGAGGCATACACGCCCACTGGCAGCAAGCTAAGCTATTTTTATTGCCTTATTTGTATTTTGCTTTCAACAATGTCATGATTTTCAGAATTATGGCTTTACGTCCGAAGAAACGCAAAACTAAGTCCTCAACAACAGGCCCAGCGACTCCTCTACAAAATGAAACGTCAGAGCTAAACGACTTGGTAACAGAATGTATAACAGCAGCCTTACCAATCATTGAAAATACAGTAAAAGAGTGCTTGACCAAACTGAAGAGCAACCAAGGCTCAACAAGTACATCAACAGTCCAACATCCAGAAGAGAGTGTGAACAACACCACTCCAAATACATCCACTTTCAACGCAATTATTGACTTGGAACCTAGCACAGGTATTACCTCACTAACTCATGATGTGCAACAAAATATTTCTCCTGTGAGGATTTCAAAACCTGTGGGCTTGGGGTGGACACCAAAATCAAGGCCAAAATATTTGCAAATGAGTATGTCAAACTAGCCTCATTGCTCCCCAAATCTAGCATTGAACAGGAACCATAATTTAAATCGGTCGAAAAAGACGGACAACTGGTTTTCGTCAAGACTAATGACACTAATCAAATCAAATCCATCTCCCAATGGATGGAGGCTTTTCATGTCTTCGTTGCTCTACACTGCACTAAATACCCAAATGAAGTTGGGCAGCTTATGACATATGCCCAAATTATTCAGGGCATATCCAAGTCATGTGGAGATGAAGTGGCAATATGCTATGACGAAAACTTTAGGCAATGGCGACAGGTTGCACCAAGGGCCTGTCCCTGGGATAGGAAAAACTCTGAACTTTTCCACGATGCAATTGTTCAGGGCATAGAGGTGAAAACAAAGCTAAAGAAGCAGCCCTTTCGATCTACATCTTCGAAGCAAAAGTATTGCTTCACTTTCAACAACAAAGGCTCCTGCAACAAAGGCAATTCCTGTCCATATGCACACATATGCCAATACTGCTCTGGCAAACACTCAAGACTTCAGTGCACAAAAAATAGACAGGGACAAAACAACACAACACACACAAAATCCTACAATAATGACCTGCACAGAAAACCATTTACTTCCACAAAAAAGATTGATAACTCTGTTGTTACCCCAATTAGTGTGGATACATTTGCTGAATATCTTCATGGTTATGACCCCACTCTCTTAAATTTCTTACTTGAAGGGTTTAGACATGGGTTTAGAATTCCTTACCAAGGTCATCGCCAGTTTCGCCTTTCAAAAACCTTATCTTCTTTGAAGGGAAATGAAAGTGTATTGTGGCAAAAAATGAATAATGAAATAGAGTTAGGTAGGGTTGCTGGTCCTTTTTCTTCCCCTCCAAATCTTAACCTTCAAGTTTCACCTCTTGGTTTAGTCCCCAAAAAAGAACCCAGGGGAATTCAGACTTATACACCACTTGTTTTACCCAGAAGAGTCTTTAATCAATGATCACATTCCTCATGAATTTTGCACTGTGCAGTATCAAACTATAGATGATGCTATTTCAGCCATCAAGGACATTGGGGTGGAGCACTTTTAGCAAAACCTGATTTGGAAAATGCTTACAAACAAGTACCAGTCCACCCTGATGACTGTGAACTATTAGGTTTCAGCATTGATGGAAAATTTTATTTTGACAAAACCCTCCCCTTCGGCCTCAGTTATTCTTGTAACCTTTTTGAAAAGTTCAGTTCAGCCCTGCAATGGATTCTTCATGATAAATTTTCTGTTTTACACTGTGTACACATCCTTGATGACTTTCTGTTTATTGGATATCCAAACTCACCAGGCTGGCACGATGCACTCCGGGCATTCCACACTCTAGCAAATGACATCAACCTACCAATTAAGTTGGAAAAAACAGTACTTCCTTGCACAACACTCACATTTATGGGCTTAGAAATAGACTCCATCGAATTTGAGATTAGACTTCCAGAGGACAAATTGCTACGCCTACAATAAGCAATTCATGTTTTTAAGAGGAAACGTACAGCTACCCTGCGTGAGTTACAGTCCCTTATCGGTCTGTTAAATTTTGCCTGCTCTGTTGTGCCACCTGGTAGAACATTCCATCGTAGAATCATTGATCTTACTAAGGGCATTAAAACATTATCACCACCATAGGTTAAATGCTAAAGCTAGGGCTGATCTACATGCTTGGTCAATTTTCATAGTACATTTTAATGGTAAAACTCTTTTTCATTCTGGAAAAACGTTCACCTGACAATGTTTACATCTGTATACAGATGCTAGCAATTTAGGGTTTGAATGTACATTTGGTAGGAAATGGTTCTATGGACCCTTCCAGGGACAGTGGTTAGAATACCATATTTCTGTAAGAGAATTCTTTCCCATTGTTCTTGCAATGGAAATGTGGGGTGAAAGGTTATCAAACACATCAGTTGTAATACACTCTGACAACATTGCGGTGGTTCATGTTATCAACAAAACCTCATCCAAAGACCCCAACTTGATGAAATTAATGAGACGCCTTATGGTAGCATCTCTTACATTCAACATTCATTTCTATGCTGAACATGTCCCTACCCTTCAAAACATTGCACCCGATCTTCTCTCTCGCCTGTAGATACAAAGATTCAAAGAATTCTTTCCCAACATGGAAACGAGAAAACAAAGGTTCCACATGCACTACTACACCTCTAACGAGAACAGCAGACTTCTTAATTAGGAACTCGCTATCAGAAGATTCACTTTCATCATATAGAAACATATTTGCAAGTTATAAAACTTTTATTCGTGCTCATGTTGATAAAAATGCAACTCCTTTACCCCCATCACTATCCCATTTGTTGCTTTACATTGCCCATTGCTACCAGTCAGGCTTGGCTGCTTCAACTACCCGCACACACATTGCTTCTCTAAGCTTTACAGTTCAACTCGGGGGTTATCAGGACCTTACTCGAAATTTTCTGGTTAGAAAACAATTGCAGGGATTTAGCAAAGTTAAGCCAGTCATGGACAATAGACTACCTATAACTCCAGACATTTTGTCAAAAATTGCTTCTGCCCTACCGTCCATAGCAAATTCTGCCTTCAGCAGTACATTGCTTCATGCTATGTATGTTTTAACATTTTGTGCCTTCCTCAGGGTTGGGGAAATCACCAAGACAACAGGTGCTAAACAGCACTTCCTGTTAGCTAAACATGTTATCTTGCAAAAAGATTCCCAACTGGGCAATTCCATAGAGCTTACAATCCCACACTTTAAGCACTCGAATCAGTCTACCACTCTCCATCTTCAGCAAAAGACTTCCAACTCCTTATTATGCCCCTTCTTGGCTCTGCAAACTTTCATGGATGTGAGAGGTCATACGTCACCTGTGGAACCCTTGTTTTCATTTATGGATGGTACTCCTGTGTCCCGTCAGTTTTTTACTGACCACTTAAGGTTGTCTCTGTCATTTTGTGGACTAGATACAAACAAGTATCAGTCACACACCTTCCGGATTGGGGCAACCACTATAGCTGCAGCTGTCAACGGACATTCAAATTCAAAATATGGGCCGCTGGAAATCATCAGCATTTAAAAAGTACATTCGAATTCCAACTGTGAAAATGTAATCTTGTGAACGAGTGGAAGGGCTATCTCGCTCTTGCGCAGCAACCTTGAAGTCAGAGGTTTCAAGTTCTACAATGGAATTCAATATCCCAACATAGGAATTTCGAAGTCAGGGGCTTCTTGTTCCATCATGTGACTATTACACTCGAACCAGTGGGGAATCGGATTTTGTAGTCAGAAGCTTCCGGTCCAATTCTTTCTTCAAATGTTCCCTTGAGCCATAAAGACATGGGCTTCTGGTTCAGTCATATTATCTTTTTAACCGTCTTTAATAAACATAGAGGTGGGCCAACTTCATAGTCGTCTCACCATTCACGAATGTTTTTGTTTATGTCCCAAACAATTGTTACTTGGACTTGGAGTATATTCTTTTAGGGTGGTGGATGAGGCATATCAAAGCTGAAGGTAACTACGGCCTTGATAGGTGGCGGAAGATATCCCATCTTTGACACTTTTTGTATATACAATTTGCCAAAGTATCTGCTCTTATAACTTGAGGTTTTTTCTAGTCACAATATTGTATTTATGATTTTTTATATTGTAGTTTTTAGGATTGTGGCATTTTTGTAATGTTTTATTAGTCACAATTCCTTAGCATGAATTGCAGTATTGTGTTCTTAGTTTGTTACATTTTTAACTGTTTTATATGATTTTTTTGTGTAATACTTTGTCATTTATTAGTTAATAAATGACCATTCTAATTCCTCAAACTGTGTTATGTGTTTAATTGTGTCAAACAGAGTACCACCCTATCAGTTATCCATAAAACAACAATTTTATAAGTGCAAATCTCGCACCAGCTCCATGCAACCTAGTGCTAAACGAAACCAAATGTTCACACCTCCAACGACCCTCTCATTGGTACTGGAACACTCACACGGCTTTAAAGATACAAGTATGAATGATGCAAAGCTCCAATGCTTTAAGCGTAGAGGTATACACCTCATATAGTTAAATGTTGGATCATTACTTCCAAAGATGTCTGGAATCCGAATCATAGCAGCAGCAATCATTGGACTATGTGAAACATGGCTAGACTCTTCAGTTAACGACTCAGAAATCCATATTGAGGGCTACTCAGTAATACAGAGAGACAGGAATAGAAAAGGTGGTTGGGTATGCATGTCTCTCAACAGTTAATTTCAGACGATACAGAATCAGTCTGGGCAGATATCTACCTACCAAAAACAAAATCATTCATAGTGGGCACATTATACAGACCACCCCAGGATCAAAGGTTTCTTGGACATTTTGAAGAGTGCCTAGGGTGCTCAAGATCTGATTTAGACAACATTATTCTTGGTGATATTAACATTTGTATGCAGAGTTAGAAAAATACATTATATGAAGGATATAAGCATGTTTTAGATTTGTTCGGTCTTGATCAACTGATTTTAAGTTCAACTAGAATCTCAGAAATGGCTATTCACTGATAGATCATATTTTTGTTAACAATGTTGAATTTTTTTCAATCAGGAACTATTGTAATGGGTATTAGTGATCATGATCTGGTTTTTTGTTGTTTTTTTTCTTTTTTTTGTACTAGAAAAATCTCTAAAGGACAAATTAAAGAACGTGATACTTTATTTTGCTTTATTTGTTGAAGAATTAGAAAAAGTTGACTGGACATCTTGTAAATCATGTGATTGTCTTTATTCAAACTGGAATACCTTCAAGGATGTATTTTAAACATTGTTAATAGATTTGCACGTGTAAAACAAGTGAGTTGATTGATTGAATATTGTTTAACGTCCCTCTCGAGAATATTTCACTCATATGGAGACGTCACGACTGTCGGTGAAGGGCTGCAAAATTTCGGCCTATGCTCGGCGCTATTTAATGTCCTTTGAGCAGGGAGAGATCTGTATCATGCCACACCTTTTGTGACACGGGACCTCGGTTTTTGCGGTCTCATCCGAAGTACCACCCCATTTAGTCGCCTTCTACGACAACCAAGGAGTGTTGAGGACCTATTCAAACCCGGATTCCCAAGTGAGGTTGAAACAGAGAACAGAACCATGGATAAATCATGAAAACTTAGATCTTTATAGATGAAAGAGATAAACTTTTAAATATTTTTAGAAAAGGTAAAAAGGATGAAGATAAGAAAATATTTTTAGAAATTTACTTCAAAGAAAGATTAAAAAAGCAAGATCAGAATATGTATCTGATAAACGTGAAGAAAATCCTTTAAAAAACTTTGGGAACAGTTGAAAGATTTAGGTTATAGAAACCAAAACAAAGACGAAAAAAAATTGTTTTGAATATTAAGGATGATGTTTGCCATGATGATTTAGAAATCGCTAATGATTTTAATACTTTTTTTCTACTACAGTTGCATAAAAACCTGTAGGAGCCCTGTCCACTGCAAAGGGTATATTTAATGTCGTGTCAATTTTTTAGAAGTTTTTATTCAGATTGAAATTTCCATAACAATACCAATATTCTAGGTACAGTGTCTGAAAGTTTTGCATTTTGAAGAGATTCTTGAAATATCAGCACACTTGTTAAACATAGGTGCAAATGTAGTAAAAGCACCTATAATTTTAATCATAAATCAATCAATTAGTTCTGGAAGAGTACCGGAAAGTATGAAGCAGGATAGAGTCAAACCCTTATTCAGAAAGGGTAGTCCATTACAAGTGGGAAACTATAGACCAGTTAGCATCTTGATTGCGGTATCAAAGATGCAAGGTGAAGATAACGAACAGTGATCAATCTCATAACTCCTATAAGCAATACAAAATAGATAGTTGCGCAAACACGGACCCCTAAACACGCCAGAGATGGGATGAGGTGCTTAGGAGGAGTTAGCATCCGCTGTTGACCGACCACACCTGCCGTGAGCCCTATATCTTGATCAGTTAAACGGATTTATCCACAGTGAAAATCAGTGTGCCAAGATATTAGAGAAGAGTGTTTATTGTCAAGTTGAGGGTTTCTTACATAATAATAACATGTTATATGAGCTTCAGTCCGACTGATAAATGTTTAATCCATCTATTAGATCGTATAAAGGACAATAACTCTAAGAGATTATTTACAGGAATGCTTATGTTATATCTATAAAAAGTCTTTGACACGGTGGACCATGAAATTTTAAGTAATAAATTAGAAATTATGGGAATAGACAACAAATGGTTTAAATCTTATTTAACCGGCAGGTCTCAGGTGGTAGGACGTGGAGGTGTTCTTTCATAGACAGAGGTTATTTCTTGGTGTAATTTAAGGGAACATACTGGGTCCTTCATTTTCTGTTACGTAAACGATATGTGTATCAGTATAGATGCAGACTGTAAGCTTATCCTATATGCAGATGACAGTGCCATTTTGTACTCACACAGAGACCCAAATGCGATCTCTGATAAGCTTGGTAAAGTGTTAGAGAGATGTTCCGAGTGTCCTATAGATAACAAGTTATCTCTCCATCTTGGAAAACAGAGTCTATTCTTTTTGGCCCTACTCGCAAACTAAAAAATGAAGGTCAGTTTGAGGTTAAATGTTATTAAATCTAGTGAGTTCGTCAAATATATGGGAATAACAATTAATATTTTTTTAAATGGTATCTCATAGTGGATGAGATTGTGTCCAAGGTCAACTCCAGACTTAAGTTTCTTTATGGAAATGGAAAGTGATTGAATAAAAGGTGAAGTTTAACATAATCTTCTGCACTTATTCAGTGCTACTTTAACTATTTCACTTCTGCATGGTATGAAAGCTTATCTAAATCCTTGAAGAAGAAAAAAACTACAAGTTATTCAAAACAAAACAATAAGATTCATCTTAAATCTTAACCCCAGAACTAGTATAAATTGTGATATTTTAGATTCAATACATACAATCTGTGTAGCAGATCGTATTAAACAATTAAAGACTCAACCATGTCTTTAACATCAACCATGGTCTTGTACCAAATTATTTACATGAGAAATTTGACAGAAATGATAATTCTACTAGGGGAACCTCCACTTTTAATACTCATGTTGCTAGGTACATGTAACATGGCTGAAATATTGCCAAAACGGCGTAAAACATCGATCAATCAATCCTAGGGTTAGGGCCTACAATAGTTCAAATTTTTATTATCATTCCATTTTAAACTGGCATTCTCTTCCTTTGGAAGTAAAATACATAACTAATAGAGCTAGTTTTAAATCGGTTGTCAAGTTGCATCTTGCAGAAGAAGCTCGTAGGAGGGAAGAAAGCATTTACATATATATATATTATTTATGGTGTATAATGATACATTTTTTAAAAATAATATTGTATTTTAAAAGGATATGCGGGACGATGATTACGTGATGGTTGCGAATTTATTATAAATTTAGAACCGAACGCAGCGTAGTTAAGCTTCCCGAGAAAAATCACAATACTGTACAGACACACTATACGACGTCATAATAAAAAAAAGTACGTCACGACGTTGTATCGCGGGAAAATTTTGTCGTAACTTGCTACCGCTGTAAAATGTTTTGTGTAATGATAATTTTCATTTTATTTCATAGTGATTACAAGTCTCCTTTTCAGATATATATACAATGCATATATTATATATATGTATAGTATGCGCCACAATAATTTTGATAATATAGCCTACAAGTCACCGAAATCGCTCTACATGCACATGCAATTTGCATCTCTAGGCATTTACAAAAATAATGTAAGATGATGATCGTTTGTTGATAGTTACTATAGTAATGTGAAACTAGAACTGGACACACATTTCTCCGAATCTTACTTGGGAAACGTACGAACTATTCAGGTGGTTTTATAATCGATCCTTGTTTGCGAAAAATACCCCCCCTCCCCCTTTTATGACGACAATCGTTGCTTTTGTTCAAATATTAACGTCCATACTAGGAATGTTTAATTTTTGCAAGCATTTTCATGTAAATATAAGTACGCTTTATCTCTGAAACTATTTCATATTCCAAATTATTTTTACTAACTTTACGAAACACTGCTTCAGAAATCGTAACTAATTTAAGAAATATGACACACGTCGGAATTTATGCGATAAGCAGACATGTGAAAAAGAAAAAGGTGCAGTCACAACATGTGCGATACATAAATACCTTGAAAAATAGCATGGGGACGATCGAGTCAAGCGACACTAGCTACCATGGCCGCGGAAATGCTGTTGATCTAATAAAGGAAGTAGTAGCTCATATTAACGTTAACTAGACCTAACCCGTGGTTTGAAAGAAGACGTATTGTTTAGAGCTAGACAAGACGTTTTGTTCGAAGCCATGTTTAATATATACATGTATATTTAAAAAAATAAATTTCAATGTGTTTTCATTAACTCAATTTTTGTTCCATAATTATGGAAATTCTAAATATTCCAATAGGTTCAAAACAAATATAGTTTCTAACAATGTATTTCAAAACAGGCACGAAGAATTAGGCTGCCCCCTCCCCCCTTTGCAACCCCCCCCCCCCCCCCCGTCTTTGACAAATGAGCTTCTCTTTTTTTATTTTCTAGTGCAAATAAATTGAGACTGTACCATCCCCCATTACTTTTAACAGTAGTTGTACATGAAAAGAATATAAGCTTGAAAGTTATTAATAACAAATATTTCGCCAAGCCTAACTCCAAGTGAACATATCAATGTATAACTTCAAGGACACCTACCTCAAAATCAAGATTAGCTTAAAAAATGTTTGCAAAAAAATTCATTGACAAGTTTTTGAGCAGTGCTTCATTTAGTATCTGGACTACCCTGTTTTTGAGTACCAATTTCCACCCCAAATCCTTAAATGTTCCCAGTTTCTCATTATATGGTTATGTTTAAGCATTTTATTATTATATATTTTATATTTTACATATATTCTAAAAATTATTGTAAAAGATATAGATAAAAATTCCATCAAATTATTTTTTTTAATTGAAAATCGGAATAATCTTGTAAAATTCACAATTTTCGAAAAGGGGAGTAATTCAAAGCTTATTATCTCCCTTGTATACCTAGAAAGTGGCCATGAAATTTGTACACATTGTACAGGACATCCTGATGGGGCTTCATGAAAAAAGGAAAAAAAATATTCATTGACGAGTTATTTTTGGCCACATCGTCCCGCATGTCCTTAAGTGCAAAAAAAAAAAAAGAAAAAAAAAAAGAAACTGTGCATTATGGGATTTAGTATAATTTTTCTATATTTTTTGTCTATATCTATAAAATCTAAACAATCGATAAAAGTGATGTTTTTGAACAATATCAGATAGTACCCAACTCAGATGCACGGACTTTTTCATGGTTAGTGAACACATGTTGTTTATTGAAGTGTTCGCACGCACGAGTTTTACTGGCCAATACTGTTTGGAGTAAGAAGTGTAAAAGGTTTGTTTGGACATTATTCGTTAATGAAAGCACTTTTAGTTTTGACAAAATTTACCCTTCTGTCATGCCACGACTCAGCCAAAACCAACGTAATCGTGCTGTTGGGATGCTTCAAGCTGGAATGGCACAAAATATTGCAGCAAAACACTTTGGAGTTCATCGGAACACCATCTAGTCATTATTGATACGTTTCCAACAATCTGGTAACACTCGGAATCGACCACGTTCTGGGCGTCCTCGTGTGACGTCGCGTCGACAGGACAACCACATTAGACTTGTGCACCTGAGAAACCATTTCCAGATAGCAAGTTTGACTGCTCGTAGCATTCCTTGACTTCGACCAATCAGTCCAAGAACTGTGCGTAATCGTTTGCACGAGCACAACATCAGACCAAGACGTCCAGCGGTGCGCCCAATACTGCTTCAACGTCATCGTATCGCTAAATATCACTAACGTGGTGCAGACGAAATCTGCGATTTTGAATACAGGACTGTGCCAATATTCTGTTCACTGATGAATCTAGATTTGATTTGGATTGAAGTAACGGCCGTTGTAGAGTGTGTCGTCGCGTTGGGAAGCGGTACCAGGACGCTTGTATTGTACAACGTCGACAATGCGGTGGAGGTAGCCTTACGGTGTGTGGTGGAATAACAGCACGTGTAAGTACCCCTCTACAAATTTTCAATGGAAATCTACCGGTATACGCTATAAAGACGAAATTAATTCAGCGCCAAGTGATACCCTTAATTCAGAGACAGCAAAATCACATCGCTCTGCAACAAGACAGCACAAGGCCATATGTTGCACGTGTAGTAAGAGATTTTCTTGTTTAACTTGTTTAACAGAATGTCGATGTCTTGCCTTGGTCAGCTGTTTTCCCCAATTTGTCGCCGATCGAGCACGTCTGGAATGAAATGGAACGACGTCTACGTCGTTTATCAAAATCAGCCAATGACTTTGGCTGATTTGGGCCAGGCTTTAACCAACATCTGGAACAACATTCCTAAAGCATCTCTGAACACTTTAGTGGCATCAATGAGGCGCCGTTGTCAAGCATGTGTGAATGCAAAGAGTGGTCACACACGTTATTAACTTTGTTAATTAAAGTTCGAATACCAGTGTCTTTCGATTGTGCTGAAATTGACGTTATTCGACGTTAACATCAGTGGATTATGAAATGTTGTAACGAATACATTTGTTAACAGTATTACAAAAATAAAAAAGTCATTGTGATTTTCTATTATTTTTTCATATATTAAATAATACACAGTTTTTTTCCCCCGCTAGTATATAATCAAACAATGTACATAGTTTTACTTAATTTGGGCTAGGAAATTCATCTAATGTTCAATCTTATTTCTGTCTATGCTGTCTTAGTCATACATAATCTATAATCAACTTATAGCATCTTAGGACCCATTGGAAGTAAGCAAGATTTATAAATTGCTTTCATGTGTTATCCTAGGCAAAGATTGATTTAAATTATATAATTTATATTGTCTGTGATAAGACCCGGTACTGTGATAAGCATGTATTTTGATAATGATGTTGTTGGTGGCTATAGCTGTGATAATATCTGGAGCGCTATTGCGTACATATGATAGCAATGTGCCAAAAATGCACTTATGATCCCTAATTGACATTGTTAATGTATTTTACAATGCATATGATTAAGATTTGTAATTTATCTGATGTTTTGCCTGAATAAACATACTACTACTACTACTACTACTAATAATAATAATAATAACGTTTGGTGTGACATTTAGTTGAAAACCCCTAGGAACCGTTTTCTGTTGCAGATAAGTAGATATATTTCATTGCCAGATTAGATACTTAGTTTTCGATTTTATGATTTTCGTAATATATTTTATTTTCCACCACTGTTCGAAACTAGTTATACAGCTTTAAACCTCCAGGTACGAAATACTCATTATAAGCCATCATTAGAACAAGTTACATGTAACATACTGCTTAAAGATATTGATTAGTTAACTCGTTCTTTGTTTTTGACTTAATCCAGCGTAGGACGAGTCAGTTCAGATCTGTCCTGAATCAATCAAATTTATCGAGCGTCAGCTCGAAAGGAACAGATTTTTCTATTGCCACATATTACACGCAATAATTCTAATATGTAGATGTTTTGTTTGTTATCAGCTTTGTAGTTTAGTTGTAGTTGTAGTTTCCATTCCTACAACGATTTGACCGGTCTCTGGCAACCCTTTCTCTTTTTATCTGCCTCTGTCTGCGTCGCTTCCAAATCAACACTGTCGCCATCATTCGTTTACTTGTTTACAGACTAAGAGTTATACCTAGTGATGAGCAGGCATAAATTAAGTCATGAATTTAGTCGGGTGCAAACGTAGTCTTGTTTTATGAAACGCAATTTAGTCCGGTTGTATGATTTTGTCCTGTTTTACGCCAGACCAAGCTAACGTCTGGGCGTACATCTTTTTGTGAACCGGGCCCTGGTGTGTGTTCAGTGGTCCGTGTTTGGCCTGCGCTGAATCTTTTTTCAATTCTTTAAAGGAGATATTAGATTGATCACTTTTCGTTATCTTAACTCATTCTATACATATTATACGCAAACACCGATGCAATACTATTGTACATATACCATTAATGAATCTACATGTAAATCAGCATACTACTTACTGATCAGCGGTAAATTAAACTAGATCTCGCGTTTCCCTGTTTTAACGAAATGTGACATCGCTCAGAATTCATATCTCATGTTTCGATCCAACGGTTGCAACATTGTATTTTTTTGTAATTTGTATTGATATGGATTTTCAAATTCAAACTGCAGCAAATTTACTGCCCCTCCCCCTTCATAACAAACATGTTGGACTAATATACGGGAACTTGCTGCTGCCTAAGAGGACAATTAATATGATAAGGTTTTCTGTATGTAAACTGACAGTTTTATCAACTAGAATCAAAGCTTCATCACACAGAAAATTACATATTTGTAAATCAGTTGCCAAAACACCTTTAGTACCTCAAACGCTCTGGGACAAATTTACCCACTTAATTTCCAAGAAAAACTGTAAAATCCATCAGTTACATAAATATCTACAGATTATATATTTATAGATTTGAAAAACGGAATATATCATGCTGATAGGTGTTTAACCTTCAATTCTTCTTTATAAGAATTTCCATTTATGAGGATTTCTCAAATTTGTATAAGAATTTCAAAAATCTTGCATAAAAATCTAACATCTTTTTTTTTATTTTACTTTTTATTAGAGATAAAAGTTACAGAAAAAAATGGTTTATTTCCTGAAAATACTTTGATACTATATATATTTTTTTTAATCCTAAGAGAAGTACATGTATTATTTATCATAATCAGACACCCTTTCTATAGCGCATTATATAACCTGACAATTAATCTAAGCTCTTTACATAATACATCGACAACACTAACTAGTATGATTTTACGACACTTTAAGCGACCATTCCCTACAATGAATTAAAGCTCAGACTTGTTGACATTAGAGACAGTTGCTTCTTCAATAAAAATGGAAAACGGAAAAATTCATATCTAGTGATTAGTCATCAATACTTTGTTAAACACCACTGATTCCACACATAAGTACTCTGTTCAAACTAAAATATAGTTGCAATATCTTCATAGTTTTCCATAATTAAGTCTTTGGTGAGTCCATGGGCAAGAATTGTGATCCTTTGTCAGTTGACCTGTTATTATATTCATATGAAGCAGAATGTATCCAAACACTTCTACGTGAGAAAAAAAATCTCTTGCTGTAGCCTTCAATGCGACATTTAGATAAATCGACAACGTTTTATCTATTAGCAATGCTAATTTTCATTCATATGTTGATATCCATATATCCGTGTGAACTTGAAATAAAAGATATCACGGAGTCATGCACTTCTGCTTCATACTTAGATGTCTTATTGAAAATAGACATTAACGGCAAACTAACAACTCAACTTTATGATAAACGGGATGATTTCAGCTTCTCCATCGTCATCTTCCCATATGTATGTAGTAATATTCCATTATCACCTGCATATGGTGTTTATATCTCTCAACTATTTCGATATGCAATATCTTGTTCTGCGTATAATCAGTTTTTAAATTAAAGCCGGCTACTGCCAAACAAGTTGATGATGCATGTTTTTCAATAGTCTCGTTTAAAATTATCATTTCGCAAATTCTATGTTATCACAATTTAGTTTGCCAATACAACCTATCATTGGATCAAATCAGTCTGATCTGTTTCTTACCGATTGTTAGACGATTCTTGGCACACTGATTTTGACTACGAATAACCTCGTTTACGTGATCAAGATATAGGGCTCACGGTGGGTGTGACCGGTCGACCGGTGATTCTTACTCTTTCTAGACACCTGATCCCATCTCTGGTGTGTCTAGGGATCCGTGTTTGCCCAACAATAAGTAATGAGAATGATCACTGTTCGTTATCTCCACCTTTCATATATATATAAATATAAATATTTATATATTTATATATATATATATATATATATATATATATATATATATATATATAATGGAGAGATAAATCGTCATGCGAGAACAAAGTAATAAAGAAAACAAAGCGAATGATTAACACAAAAATGTTTCGTCAAAGTGATAAAATAATTATGATACCTTGAACACTGATAAGATAGTTATATCAAAGACTAAAACTTTTAAGAATGGTATAAGTCATAAACTACTTTATCACTTTATCTTAAGCTTTCTTCAAAAGATACGATTTGATGTTTTTCTTTAATATCTTATAACATCACATAAGCGAAGGTCCATTCGTATGGTGGCTGCTACATTAAACCGCCGGTCACCATATATCTATGTACGGATGCGGGGGTGGGGTTCTGTTGTGTATGAGTTACTTGGGTTATATTTTTATATACTTTGTTGAATTCAATTTCAAAACGTAAACAATTAATTGACCATTTATTTAAACTGATAAGTTTTTTATCTTAATTTTGTACTAGTATAGTGATGGTCTGCAGAAAAAATTCCTATTACATTGTATGATCTGCTTAATATTATGAAAAAGCAAATTTACCCTCTACTTCACAGCCACCGTCCTCACTAACACCCTTAGTATCTTCTTCTGGATTGCTGGAAAATAAAAATAATATTTCATAAAACCTCTCGGTACTATACATAAATACACCTAAGTTGAGATCAAATCTATTCAGGGTTGTTTGATTGTATATATATATATATATATATATATATATATATATATATATATATATATATATAAGCTACTTACATTACAAGATAGTTGTTGCGATCAGTCTTGATTATTTCGGACTCTGAACAGTATAAAGATATCTTTTGCATTAATTTGTTTATGCAACTTAGATGATATCATACATGTATACACAACACATCTAAACTTATATGCACGTGTGGATATTACAAATTCTTTTAAATATTTAACATAGTTAAGCACATGTGCATGTTCATTTCAATTATATGATTCATTACGTTTTCCATTTGTACTGCTTTTGGATGCGGATTAAGTACAATATAGATATTTTCAAACTTAGACAATACATTTTCATTTATTGTTTTAAACAATTGGTTCGTAAGTGTGTAGATCTTTTGAATGTATTCAATAGTGAAAACAAGTTCTCACTAAATTGGCTTACTTAGCTTTTCAAATTGCGGCTTAAATATATTTCCGATATGGTCTAAAAACCTCCTATTTCTCAATCTAAAAATCATGAAAGCAAAATATGTAATATCAATGTAGATTTTGAAAACATATTAAATAGTTTCAAAAAGACTGGTATTTGATGAAAAGTGAATTATTAATCAGACAGTTTGAGCATTAATTATTTGTTGCTGTGAAATACGAATGAAAAAGAATAGAAGAACATTAAACACCATAACATGTAACTTACATTTGATCCGATTTCTCTCGTTCAGTGTTATCTAACAAAAGAAAGGACAGCATTTGATATAAATACAATATATGTATAAAATAAGTATTCTTCAACCAAGCACGATAATCCCTTTATCAAACTTACATGTTCGTGAATTACTAGACTTCCAATCAATCATGCTTTTGATTTTTATAACATATATCTAGATTAATGTAATTTGAAAAATAAATATTACTGTAACACATAGAAAGGCCCACAGCTCATTATGTGAGAGAACGAACTGTCATGGACCAAATTCAGCTCTTTTTCTTATAGAATGGAAAGTTAGAAGCAAGCGTTTCCTCTATTCATATTGTTGTTAACATATGGACATTTACAGGTAAATATATCCAGCACCCATCATGACCAATTATTTTTTTCATTTGCATTGTTATCATTATTTTGATAACGTTAAAAGCATGAAAAGTTCCAGATAATTATACTTATCCCCAAAGTAAAGATCTGAACGAATCATGATTATGAAAGCTCTTAAAAAATAAACATTTTTTCAGCATCAAACATTTACACACATGATTGGGACTCGAGAAAAAAGGTAAAAAAAATGAAGAAGTAATCATCTTCTTTTAGATATTTCAAGACAAAACAGCACTCTCCCTTCTAAAATATGATCTAATGTTAAGCACACCTTTCATATTCCATATTTTTATCATCAAGAACCTAGTCTGATATCTTATATTTTTCCAATCAAGGTGAACCACCTCACCAAAATTATATTTAATGGCTCCTTAAAATCACGTCATGTGAAGTTTATCCA
The DNA here is from genome assembly GCF_947568905.1 of Ostrea edulis. NCBI lineage: Eukaryota > Metazoa > Mollusca > Bivalvia > Ostreida > Ostreidae > Ostrea > Ostrea edulis. The sequence goes on along the minus strand of NC_079166.1, from coordinate 53,669,856 downwards.
GAGGTCCGTGTTTGCCCTACTCTTAATTTGTATTCTTTATAGGAACTGCGAGATTGATCAATAAAATGATTATAATTATAATAATGATAATAATATCCTTTATTTATACAGGATTATATTTCCATTTTATAATTTCATAATCGAAAGAGTTGTCCAAGTTTTCAATAATTTCGTACGATTTTTAAAAATTCGGTTTAATTTGTTTTGTTTGCAAATAGAATGTTTAGGAATATAATGTTTGCTGAGAGGTGATGTATGGCATAAAGATCTAATGCAACATGTGAAGAAGAGTCATATAGACTTTTTAAAAAAATCATATAAATATATTTTTGAAAATTCAAAACGTTATTTGTTAATATTTGTAAATAGCTAATATCTTCCAAACCATGTAAATTCTGAGAAGACATATTACACAAATACATGTATATTATATTAATAACTATCTTTATATGAAAATTCATTATATGGCTTGAGAACATTGATAAAGGGAAAGTTAGAGGTGTACTTTTTACTGATTTAAGCAAAGCATTTGACACAGTTAATCATGATGTATTGATGCGCAAACTTTTGTCATTTGGAATTTGTGAAAAAAAAAACTTTTAAATGGTTTAATTCTTATATATATGAAAGATTGCAATATGTCAAATAGAAAGGGACCATCTCAAAGGGAAAAGATGTTACCATCGGATTCCCTCAGGGTTCTATATTGGGTCCTCTGTTTTTTATTCTGTTTGTAAATGATTACCCAGCATGTCTCAAACACTCTACAGTCAATATATATGCAAATGATATCACGCAAGATGTTTCTGATAAATGTTTAGATGTGATAGAAAGAAAGTTAAAGGGATTATCTTTTAAACTCTATGGAATGGATGCATCAGAATAAATCTATAGAAAATACAACGTATTTTGATAGGAACGTCACAAAATTATTGAAATATAGAAACATTTGTATCAATGTTGGTGAAATTTGTATAGAGAGTGCCAATTGTTCCAAACTTTTAGGTGTTTACACCGATGAATGTCTTACCTGGTCTTATCACACAGATGCCGTATGTAAAAAACGTAGTAAGAAACCAGGTGTTTTAAGGAGATTGAGTACTTATGTCAAAGGAGGTACTACTCAAAATTTACAAGACTATTGTTTTTCCACATTTTAATTATTGTTGTACAGAATGACAGGATAAAAAATAAGACAAATATTGATCGGTTTTTTAAATTACACAATAGAGCAGCAAGGGTCATTTTACACATCAAAGTACCTCATTCAGTGTCAACTGTTTGCATGCTATCAAATTTGAGATGGATGCCTTTGTTTGAATATTCTATGTATCGAAAATTGTGTTTAAAGTTTTGCATCATATGACATATGTGAATGAGATAAACAAAAGTAATACAAGACAGAGCTCTAATAATTTTATTGATATTACAAGAGCCGAAACAGAATATTTTAGAAGATCTTTTTATCATTTTAGCAGCAAGTTTATGGAACTCATTACCAAATTCCTTTTAAATCAACCTCAAAAAATAATCTTAAACATTATTTTGATCCTCAATAATGCTCATGTGTTTATGGTCTCTTTTCATGTAGTTATCTGTATATATATAAACTGTGATATTTTCATATTTCGTGGCACGTTCTCGATATCTATATATGTTATAGACAGGATCAAAATGTAAGCTAGTTTACACAACTAATTGTGCAATCCTGTATAAATAAAGGATGTTATTATTATATCTTTTTAAAAAGACTAGATGAAACCCCGCGCACGCGCGGGAAATTACAATTAGATAATATAAGATAATATAAGGACTGTTTGAATTATTGTGCACATGAATTGAATTTTGAACGATATCTTTAATTGAAATGAATTTAAAAACAATTTTTGAATGGTTATGTGGATTAGTTACATTTACTGATATCATATACAATAAATAAAACTTGATTATTAGTAATCACTGGGGGCCTCAAATTAAATGATCCGTATGTAACATAAATGATCTCTCTCGAGCATATTGAGAATTAGATAATGATTTGATGAATGCAGTTGTAATATCGTCATTCAAAATAGTTGACCAAAACAAAATGAAAGGTCGTTCACAATTTGAAACTCAGCACTCTGAATGTGTTTATAATGGTAGTATTTGTAGAGTGCGAAAATTTATGGGCCACATCATGAATACAGTTCGTTTCCTCTCGTCAAAAGCAATAATCGTAAACATAGTGCACAATGTGAATGACAAACAGAAAAACTGTTAAATTGTAAACAGTGGCCTGATTTCTTGAACATTGTCAGGTAGTGTAAAAAGTTTTATATTTAAAGTTATAAGGCGTGAACTTCCCAGAACAACCCCGGACCAAATCGATATCGAACAGTTTTCAACTTATTACTTTCAAGATATGTATCATCACAAAACATGTACATGTACAACCAAATTTTAAACAAACAATGTGTGAATCCTATCAGTAATTGTCAAAATCTTTTACAAAAAGTCGTAACAGTGACTTCCATAATCACGGGGAAAATTAAGAACATCGAAAATATCAGATGAATATCGTAATTAAAAAATATCAATTTGTCAGTTAGTTGGTCTCGTTGAAGTAATAATCTTCATAAAATGATAAATATGGGCTTTGTCAAAAATATTATATGCATTACTAACACTGAACACCTATATAATTTCATGCTGACCATGTTATAAACTAGTTCGCAACTGCTCGGCTTGCCGGAAAGACCCGAAAATATGCGATTCCAAGGGAAAGCTTGTGACCAAATTTCAGGGCAATATTTGTTTCCGTAATGAAAAAAAGTCTGGCAAACTGTTTGACTTATTTTTCGCCCGAAAGTATTTCAAGGATGGGGTAATCCATCTGAAATGCGAAATGAACTTGTATTCCTTCAAGAGGAAGCATGTGACTAGATTCCAGGGCATTAAATGTATCCATAAGGGAAAAGGTTCGGAAAATGTTTAACCTACTTTTAACCTTAATGTAGGTTATGGATGTATCCATAAGCAAAACAGTCTGGAAACATGCTTGACCTACTTTAAGCTGATTCCAATGCAAACTCACTCTTACGCTTTTTGTGGGGGAAATTCTGATTAAATTTCAAAGCCGTGCATGTATCCGTTATGGAAAACAGTCCGAAAAACATTACCTCGGACAGCCAGACAGACGCAAGGACAGTGCCATAGCATAATACGTCCCATCAAACGACGGACGTATAATGAGGACCTGAAATAACTTATTTCAAAAATCCCTACATTCAAATAATCCAAGTCATTCACTTTGCGACAGAACTTCATCTCTATTATGAATTCTGTTGAAGATTATGCAAGACAATGGGTTAAATATGAAAAAGAACTCGATAACCTGTCAGAATGGATAAAAAGTATGAAGGAATATCAAAATAACTTATCAGACACAGCAAAACAAAAGTACGTACCATCTATCATTTTGTGTTTAGTAAACCAGAAGTAAAATGATTAGATAGGTTACACGAGAAATATAATTTGGGTTCCAGCTGATCATGACAAAGCTTGTAACAACATTTTCTTTATAAAACTCATTATTACAACTGTATCTTAAACGAGCTTAGAAGTAATTCCACATTTGGTAATACTCCAACTGCCCTCTCAAAAGATCAAATTCTTTACAATTATGTTTCAGTTTTAAAGAAATCTAAAATCCCAGACGTTGAGAGGATTGAATATGAGTCACTGTACCTAACCTGGATTCCTAAACTTCACAAAGTCCTTACTACATGTAACAAAGATACATTGCTGGATCCAGTAAATATTCCACCAAGTCTCTATCTTTGCTTCTCACGAAAATATTAGCTGCTGTGAAGGAGAAACTCCAAACGTATTGTGCCACAACACATGCCAGAAGTGGTGTAAATCAAATATGAGTTCTAAAATGTTCTATAGACGTTTAAGTAAATTTGAAATCAACAACGTCAAAATGTATGACTTCCCAACACTTTACACAACCATTCCTCACTATGAAAGACTGGACTTTTTGACACCATAAACAGTTGTTTTCCCAACAAAACTGGAAGAGAGAAAGATTCACATCTAAAACTTATACGGTATAAATTTTGATGCACAAGATGCGTATTTCGACAAATAATGTCTCTTCAGTGATACTCAACGCGAAATATTGAAAATCCGAAATGATAATAAACTTGTAGGAACTAAGGAGAAAAACAGAGTGCCAAAAACTGGAGGCAAATTCGTCTAAGGACAAGAGCTATGCATGAAGGAGATAATCCTTCATTTTGAAATAAATTTCTAATTTTTTTCACAGCAATTAAATATACATCCGTATTTTCAAGCTAATAACGAAGGACTTAGCTACTGGGTTGTAGAGACCCTCGGGGACTAACAGTCCACCAGCAGAGGCCTCGACACAGGGGCATTAATGTATAACTTATATTATTCGGTAACAGTTTTGATGCACCATATGCGCATTTCGACAAATAATGTTTCTTCAGTGATGGTCAAGCTGAAATATTGGAAATCCTAAATAACAATAACCTTGTAAGAACTAAAAAAACAGAGTGCCAAAGACTGGATTTAAAATTCGTCTAAGGATCAGAGCTATGCACGAGGGAGATAATCCTTGATTTTGAAATGAATTTCTAAATTTTATCCCAGCAATTGAATATACATCCGTATTTTCAAGCTAGTAACAAAGTATTTAGCTAATGGGCTTTAGAGACCCTCGGGGACTAACAGTCCACCGGCAGAGGCCTTGACCCAGGGGCTTTAATGTAAAACTTATACGGTACCAATTTTGATGCACCAGATGCACAATTCGACAAATAATGTCTCTTCATTGATGCTCAAGCCGAAATATTGAAAATCCGAAATAACAATAAACTTGTGATCTAATAATCAGTCATTCAAAATATTAAGTTGCTAAGCACAACTCTAATTCTAAGCAAAAGTACTCTGAGGTTGATTTTAGAAAGATACTGGGGTTCCTAATTGACAATATTTTCGTAGTCTTTGGTGATCAGGTCTTCCAACAGTCTGCTGGAATTCCCATGGACGGAAACTGTGCTCCTTTATTAGCTAACCTGTTATTATATTCCTACGAGGTATAATTTATTCAAAACCTTGTAGATGAGAACAAATTATCATAATCTGGATTTCAACTCAATATTCAGATATATCGACGATATTTTCACTATAAATACTAACGAATTTCATTCATATGTCGATTCGATATATCCCAGTGAACTCGAAATAAAAGTTGTCACAGAGTCCTTCTACATCATGCATTGATATTTTATTGAACATACATTTTTACAAAAAACCTAACAACTCAAATTTATTACAAATGCGAAGACTTCAGTTTCTCCATTGTCAACTTCCTATATTTATGTAGCAATATTCCATTATCACCGGCATAAGGTGTTTATACATGTATCTCTCGACTGATTCGATACACAAGAGCTTGTTCTCCGTATGACATTTTTTTTAATCGGGGCAGGCTACTGACAAACAAGTTGATGTTACAGGAGTTTCAACAATCTCGTTTTAAGTCAGCATTTCGCAAATTCTATTGACGCTATAATCAACTAATTTGCTAATACAGCCTGTCATTGGGTAAAATAGTATATGACGTGTTTCATGCCAATTGTTAGACCGTTCATTACACACTGACTTTGATTGTGGATAAATCCGTTTACCTGATCAAAGTACAGGGCTCATGGCGTGTGTGAACAGTCGACGGGATGTTTTCTCCCCTGTAGCACCTGTTTCCACCTCTGGTACGTCCAAGATTCCATGTTAGCCCAATTCTTATTTTGCCCTATTTGAGTTATGAGATTGATCATTGATCGTGTTTTTCATCTTTTATTTACAATTTTGTTAAAAGGCTACCTACTTCTTCTCAATATTCATTTAGTTTGAATGTTTGATAGCCTAGATGAAGGTGCTATGAAAATGTTTCACACATAAACACTATATACCCTATTTGGTTTAACCCTGTAGTCAGAATCACTACAACAGTTATCATAAAACTTTAGAATATGTATTTCTGCTTTACATGCCAATACATTAATTTTTCTTATAGATGCACGATTGTAGAACAGCTTTTGGAAAATTTGTCAACTTTAGGAAGCTTTAGCTCCGTTGCTAAGGCTCTGGGGGTTCAGATATCCCGAAATTTACAGTTTATGTCGCTCTTGCTGCTTCATACCAAATTTGAAAAGAACGGGATTGTAGTTATAAAGAAGTTAAAAATGTTCAGTTGTTAACGTACAATAGGGTCGGAAAGTTTTGTTTACTTTCACTTTCGATTTATTACTTCCGGGCAGCAGTCGAAAAATGCCGCTTTTTTTTTTTTCTTTTTTTTTTGCTTCGGTTAGGCTCAGATGACAGAGTTTAAATAAATCTACAGTCTGTATAGATTTCCTACTGATGCAAAAAGAGGAAGAATTGGATCACTCATATACCTACATCTTGAATTGATTTCATTTAGATTGTGGTTTTTGAAAATGAAAATTTTGATATAAGATGTGTATCCACTGGGATAAAGCAGTGGCGGGACAAGAAGGGGGTCGTCCCATTTTTGGTTGCAATATGGGGTTTTAGGTTGCAATTTTAATGGTTTTACAAACACACACACCTTCAGAGGAATAGTATTAAGTAGCAGTCCACGTAAGAATCATGCAGAATGAAAAAAAAGTGGCACAGCTATAAATTTAAAATCTCTTGAAAAATGGCTAATTTTGAAGAAAATCATGTTTTGAACTTGATCCAATAAAAAATTTCACCTTGAATCCTTCTTAAGATTTTTAATCGGCTGAAAGGATATTCGGTTTCAAAAATATTTTCCCGTTGTTTTCTTTATAAAGAGCACTAATGAAAATGGTCATTAAAATTAATTATCGGACACTCTGTCATTAAAGATTAATATATACATAAAGTAAATAATATGGACAGTAAAAGAAATAACAAACATCATTTGGAAACATGTTTACAAATTAGTTACAGATTTTTAAAAACTACGTACGATCTAGCAGAGTGACGATTTTATTATCTCCCTTTGCTAACTCTTTAGTGTTAAAGATACGATTGTTTGGGGAAACATAACAACATGTCATACGAGTTGGCGGTTTGAAGACAGACGATGCCGTTTTGTAACATTTCTTTATGAACAAATACTCCATGTGAAGAGGTTTCAAAGACAGTTTATGTGAATGACTATAAGAAATCGGTAGCTAGATACTTATGCTCCTTAAACAAATCACATTGCGGGAAATCCATGACGCAAGGCCCGCCTGCCCCTGTGTCTATTTTCACAATCACACGTTGGAATTTTTCGGGGTTGTTTCATATCATCAGAGTTCTTTGGAGTGGATGAGGAATACTACATGTGTTTTCCCAGATCACTCGGTCAGTTGTATTGAATATACGAACCGGATATGGGCACATATAACATTCGGGATGAGCAACATGCTTGTGGAAAAATGCTGTGGCCAGTATGGGTGGCGGTGCAGGTAAGTTTATATGAATAAATCATAAATGTGTATTGGTTACTTAAGCTAATTTCACCATACTTTATTTCAATCATTCTTTTGCTTTGGACCATAAATAATCTGTCGACTAATGAATAAATAGTATCAGTGTGTGTGTGTGTGGTGGGGGGGGGGGGAGTTCAAAACTATATGTAAAAATATTATACTTTAAAATGTAGGCCATTTTAGAAACACTTCTGTTTTCCCTCTACCAACCAGTGGTTGAAAGTAACTTTTTATTTCATAGGCTAAAATCAAAACACATCAACTAAAATGAAACTATTAAATGAATCATTGCTCTTTTTTCATGTTATTTCAATGAATGATTCAACAACCCCACCCCATGATTACTGAACCTGGTGGGTCAACAGTTACACATTGTTTAGACAAGTCAATGACATATGCCATATGGTGATATGTTGGAGTATCTTGATCCTCACAACTCTAATCTAACACATGTACTGCAGGTTCAAATTTCATAACACATCAGGGTTGTTACTAGGGCTTTTTAAAGATAAACCCCAGACTCATGGTTTATGAGCAGCTTCAATCCCATGAAAATTCACAAGTCCCATGAATTTTCATGAGTCCTTTTTGTATCTGATTTTTGAGAAAAGTACAAATGTTGATTCCACATAGTTGTTAATCATGATGTCATCACAGTGGGAATTCAAAATTAATGATTTTTTTTATTTTTTTTAGCCATGGAATAATAATTAAAATAGGAAACACTATTTGTGACACCTGATTCCATATCAAAATTCTTTTAATTTTCTTATATTACCAGTATAGATGCATTTTTTAAAATCCAATCACAACCCACATACTTGAAAATACATATTAAAAGTGCTCTTCATTAGCTAATTTTTATCACATCAAATATGAAGACCTCAAGGATCTATTTTAGTTAATTTTGCATAAGATGAACAATTTCAAACATAATTTTTAATCAAATGAATATTTCTTATCAGCAAAAATGTATCGGATGTAATGATTTAGCACGGGTCTTTTAACCAAAAGTCTATAGCTTACCTGATCACCATTTTTCTGTGATCATAATGTCTGTTATACTTGTTGTCTACATAATTTGGTAACTTGTGAACTTGATTGAAAATTGAATTATTGACACCTCAGCAGGTATCGAGATCATTGCCATCACCACAAATTGATAGTTGGTAGTTCAGCTTCATTGAATGAAATATATTTACTTAAATTTCAGTATACAAGGAATCTATTCACTGAAATTCCAAGAAGATTCCATGACTTGCTTGCCATACAACAAACAACAGATTATGGACATGATTCCTAGAATTAGAACTTGAATGGGTCAGACTTGAATACATGCAAAATCATGTAACAACATTAAAGGTATACATCATAATATCTGCTTTGCATGTATGAAAATGAAAAACCGTTGTCATTGTAAATATACACATGCATATATTTACATGTAATATATGTATTGTTCAGGTTGTTATATTGTCCTGTATATGTGAGTTGGAATATTAATTAAGTTTGCACCCGTCAGTCACACCAATTGCTTGGTTGACAACAAACTTGGCATACTGATAAACAATAGAGCAGATTATCCTATTTACCTCACCTGAGTTGAACATTTTAGTGAGCTTTTTGTCTGTCTGTCCATCTGTTTGTAGACTTTTCAAAATTTAATCTTTTCTACAACCACTAAGCCATTGTCAGTCAATCTAGCAAAAATCATCCTTGAGAAAAGGGGATTGAAGCTTGTTCAAATTAAATGAAGGGTCATGCTTCCTTCAAAGGGGGGATAATCAAGAAATATGGAATCATTCCAATTTGTGGATTATCTAGATTTTTAGTTGAGATCTAATATCATGAATATGGTTTCTGTAGATTGAATCATTTTATAAATTGTGTATTTCATTGTGATTTGAAAGTTGAGGGATAAAGGTACCCCACAATTTGTATAAATTGAATCCCCATAAAAGCTAATGTCCACAGTAATCAACAAAAGGCATAGATAGTGGGAGGCAGACCTGGGGTCAATTACTTTAAAATGTAATACATTAAATTACAATTACATTGGAATTTTCACCGTTACAATTACAATTATCATTACTTTCATTCATATAAGTAATTAATTAAATTACAATTACTTTTCTAAAGTAACGAATTACATTACAAAAAAAAAATACAAAGAAAATTTATGAACACAATTTATTTGAAGTTAAGTTTTACATCAGATTGTGAATAAGTATATTTGTTATTTTACACATTATAGTATATTTGTTATTTTACACATTATAGTTGCATTTTTTCAAAAGTATTGTCATTCAGAGAGCAATGTTCTGGTCTGAAAGCTTTGCCTGCAATACTTTTATTTACATGACTAAGTAACATGTTATTTATGTCTCTGATCTCATATCTTATTTCATATCACATAGATGAAATTTAAAATATTTACCTAAATTCTTTCAATTGATTTCATAACTTTTTATTAAAAATTTCCATTAAAAAATCAATTGAATTATTCATAAATGACCATTGAATGAACACATTAAAAAAAGAAATATGTCTTTATTTTAAAGAATGTATTTTTAATGTATCATGTTTTAAAAATTATTAATCACTTTCATTGAAAAGAAAAACTTAGATTATTTCATGAAATAAGAAATGATATGTAATTCAAATGTAATTGAAAGGTAATGGTCATTACTGGCATTTTTATGAAAGTAATGCATTACATTACAATTACTTGTAATTCAAAAATGGGTGTATTACACATTACACCCCATTTCTTTAAAAATGTAATGATGACAATGCATTACACATTACCATTACCCCAGGTCTGGTGGGAGGTTCTTTTTTTTTTTTAAATCTTCTCAAAAACACTGGGCCAGAAAAGTTAAAATTTACATGTAAGCTTCCTTAACATAGTGTAGATTCAATCATTATCACCATAGGAGATCAACGTATAATGGGATTTTTTTTTTAATAAATCTTCATAAAAGACAGGTACTACTAGTAGTCGGGTTAAACCCATAGATATTGCACAATTTAAGTTTGTTCAAATTGTGGTCCTAGAAAGTAGGGTATGGCACAATAATTGATCTAAGTTTTATTTGGGTATATGTATGGAACATCTTTAAAAATATTCATCTCAATAACAGATGACCATGATTAGGCTAGTCATATCAATATGCATGCATGAACAGGTTTTCAAATTTCTGTATGTTCAATTCTGGGCCCTAGGGATAGGGGTGAAACATAATTTGAGATTTATATTAGACTATTCAGAAAATTGATTGAAACAAATGTTTAAGACAGTGTAAGTGTCATAGAGCCACACTAAATCATATCATAATACCAACATTCCTAAGTTCATTTGAAGTTTTTCCCTTCAGTAAAATGAACCCTTGGTTTATGGTTACTCAGTGAATCATAATTTACATTTATAGGACATATATGCTTGAAAGAAGATCTTTAAAAATGATGTTTTCTCAACAACAGCAAGATCATGTTCGTCATATTGGTTTTGAGGCATCCCCATATGTGAATTCAAGTAGGCTATATGGCAACTTTTTGGCCTAGATTTGGGTTGCAATATAGGGTTAAAAATGTTCATGGGAATAACGATTGGAAACAAATCTTTTAAAAATCACTACAGCAGGGTCAAGATGACTTGGGTGAGCAATGCAACCCATGAGCCTCTTGATGGTATTTGAGGCCACAAAATCAAAGGTCGAATCAATCATGATATTAGAAATATTGTTCAATGTCTTTAGACCCCTTTGTTTGACAACAAATGATGAGTTGTAATTAATTTCGAAATATGTTATATATTTTCTTCTTCTTCAAAATAGGTGTTGTACTTCAGGAAAAGGGGAAGCATATTTGTTGGAAGATGGATAAAGAAATATTGGAGCATGCACTAGACTTCTTTAAATCCTGCTTTTTTATCAGGTACACAATAAATTATCAACAATGCCAATTTATGTCTTCATCCAATGGATATGATTAACATTCATTGAAATAACTCACACTGCACTCTGAAAAAATACATCCCATGATTACCCAATGTAAAGTAAATTTTTAATAGCAACTGACATACATTTATGGAAAATATCTGTTTCAATGAATAGGCATTTTTGACATTGTGCATTTTTTTTAAAAAACAATGTCTCTGATCCAACAAAATTATTTTCAGGTAACATCATTGAGTACAAAAGAAATGCACCTTCACAGTAGACAACTTATAACCTTTCGACAAGAAATTGGGACTGCCTGCCATTCAACCATTGTACATATATGAATTTACCAGTCCTGTTGTGAAGAAACTTATTTCATCCTCTTTCAAGGGCCATGTTATTTAGGATTTTAACTACTTGTCCTGCATCACAAGCTTAAAAAGACTTCACAATCTGGCTGCAGATGGAACTGCATGGTTTGAAATCCTCATAGGAATTTTGAGAAGCATGGAAGCCTATAAATCAGATAATGACAAGATGTCATAGTTCGAGGAGTACCAGGAAAATTTACTTGCAGCAAAATTGTACATAAAGAGAGACTCACTCAAGCATGAATGTAAGAGAGAGAGAGAGAGAGAGAGAGAGAGAGAGAGAGAGAGAGAATTGTATGGTGATATAATTAAACTCATTGTCTTCAATGGGTATGGCATGTCAGTAGAGAATCATGATTCATATGGTGATATTTTTCAATTATATACTCGTTTCAGTGCAATGGCATTGTACAAATAAATATTTTAAGTGTTACTAGGGATAGTGGTTGCTATGGTGATATGTGTAAACATATTGTCTTCCATGGGTCCGACATGTCAGTAAATAATTACATGTTGATATATTTGTATTATATTTTCATTTGAAGGCAATTGGAATTGTACAGTTTGAAATGTTTGCTTGTTGCTAGAGAAAATTGGTTGCTATGGTGATATAGTTAAACCTGATGTCTTCATTGGATTCAACATATCAGTAGAAAATCATATATTGGTATATTTGCATTAGGTTCTCATTCCAGTGCAAATTAATCATACAACTTTAAATTTTATGTGCGTTGCTAAGGAAAATCAGTTGCTATGGTGATATGGTTTAAGTCTGATTTCTCCAATTGGTCTGAAATGCCAATAAACTAAAGTGAACCCATATGATTTGTATTTATTTTCAGTTAATAGAATAATTTTAATGCATATATTGCAGATATTCTTGTTTTATTGTGTTGGAAATGGGCCTGAAAGAGTTGCCTAGCAACCGTTACTATGTGCATTTCCGACTCTTTTGATTTTTATTTTGAGTACACTTAGTATTGATTGTTTAGAAAATATGTATCAAAATTTGGCACTTTTCGGATAACTAAAGTAATATGTATTTAAAATACCTTAAAATTGTCGAATTTACAGAAAATTGATAAATATTAAAACAATGCCTATTCCAAAGTCCTCTACAGATACCATATAATAGTATTTCATTAGTATTGTGCATTTTTATATTGAAGTAACCTTTACCTCACCTAAATAAATTATCATTATGTTTGAAAAATTATTATTTTCATTTTTATACAAATTTTAAGAAGTATGTATTTCTGCACTTTACAAAACCCAATACAGTGGTTGCTATGGAAACACAAATGCTTTAATTTCCATAGCAACCATTGATGCACAATGTTTTTACTCTGCATGTCTTCATATATCATTATTATGAAGAGTTATGGAAAGTTTCATGAAAATCCAAGATTATCAGTATGCCACCTTCTGCATGATTCTTACGTGGACTGCTACTTAATTACACTCCCTCACCATCCTTCAAAAATTTTCTTAATTCACTCTTGTAACACTTTAATTATATTCATTTGATGTATGTGCTTGTTACAGATGTTGTTATATACATCATTTCCTTCAGAAGTATTTAATTTGCTAGTGGCTGTTATGAAGAGAATGGGCCCATTTCACAACCTCTAGGATGGGCGGTACAAGGGTTAATACCAGTGATCAATTTCTCATGACTTTTATGTTGCACCTAAATCTAAGGGATCTAGATTTGACAAAAGGATAATGCTGAAATTTCCTCAGAAAGAATTTCAATGAATAAAAGGAACAACACTGGTAACTGGACTTTACTAAAAAAAAAAACGATAAACTAGTTGTTATCTGACAGAAACTACATAGTACAAAATGTGTCACACAGCAAAGGCTATCAGTTGTGTAGCACAAAATGGTGCTCTGCCTTTAAGGTATTTTTTCTGAACTCAATCCTGGATCAACTTTTGGTGCCGACATCGTCGATTACTGAGGCTTAATGGAGATATTGAAGCCAGATGATATATTATTTGAAAACCTTTCACCAGGAGTCACTCCACATACCACCTTTCCTTTTATCAAACCCTCATTTCATTAGGGTGAAGCACAGCTTTGTTACAAGATCAGGAGGAGTCAAATTCAGGTGGAGTGTGCAAATAAAAGAATCATAAAAAAAATCATATACCTTCGCAATACAGAGATGTATATCTCCCCATTAAGATTTTTCAACACTGTGTGACATTATACATTTGCAAATCCTCGACGGAAGGAAATCGCTGATGTGAAATCCATAATAGATACCCTAAATTTACAACTTCAGACTTACATTATTCTGCATTGTCAAATTGCATAAAATGCATTCAATTAAATGATATAACATATACTCAAGTATGCTAGTGAAAGAAATGTTCACAAAGGTGATTAATGCACATCTTTACACTGATCATTTGTAGCAAAAATAAAGATATGAATTATCATTTTCTTTGGAAACTTTATTATATCTTTGACCAGTTACTTATTGCATGGTTTGGAAAAAAAATGAAAATGATAGAAGACATCTGAATTTTCACACGTTTGTGTAGTTGGTTATTGCAGAGAAGGCAAAATACTGAATCATGTTTGCCGAGTGTGATTCCCATAATTCATTTCGAAGGATGCGGTTTACATCCATGTCAATTGTTGTTCACACTATGAAATCACAAGTGGTGCCTGTGAGGTAATGCTGGCGGATAACTTCATGCCTATAATCATGGCTCTCTTAAGTCTTTGAGCAGCAGCGTACCTTCCGAATTTCACTCTGAAAATCAATTTCAGAAGAAAAAATATATTCATTAAGACTGACATCTACTGTAATCTTTCACTAAAATACCAATGCAAGGTGGCTCTTATTGGACATTCAACAATTCCTGATTATAGCATAGTAAAAATGTATTTACTTATACCTCTGCCTGAGAGAATATGGTAAGAAAAACTTTATAATGATGTCTGCATTTACCTTGGGAAAAAAATTACATGTATTTCTGCACAGTCATCCTTTGCTGTCGCAGAGAAAGGACATTTTTCAAACTATTGTATTGTCTGGAGATGCATTACTTTTTCCTTGATAGTTGACTTTTATATGTCTGTGATCACCTGAATTTACATGTATACAAGTATTAATTACAGACTGATTTCAAATGAATAATTCCAATGTTATTTATTACAATTGTTTTGATTGGACAAAAATAAAGCTGAACAAGAGCTTATACATTAATAAACCCGAAAACGCAATGTAATCATACACGCCTGAAAACAAATAACATAGAGCGAGGAAACTATTCAAATTTTTGCAATTGTTAAGAAAGTGAATGAATTGGAATTATAAGAATCAAACATTCTTTTTGAAAAAATATTATCGATGTGTAAACTCCGGACATTTTACTCACAAACGTAACATAAAAGTGTTTCGCACTTTTATTCAGTTTGTGAGTAAAATGTCCGGAGTTTATACATCGATAAATTCTTCAAAAAGAATGTTTAATCCTATAATATCAATCTAATATTGATAGTTTAACGATCATATACTGTATAACGCAATATGTCGAGTTACCTATATTCTGATTGCTTTGGATACATTTCTCTCATTGTTATAGCTATAGAGGTGCAGACTTACAATGATTGATCCAACTGTGTTGTTTGCCCTTTTATATCTAAAAGATTAGCATTATAGTCATTGTTACATAAAACGTGTAGATTTAGATGCATAAAAATGCACACTAGCACTCTTAAATGCAAGTTGACTATTTGGACTAGTAATAATTTATATTTCATAATAGACATGTAACTATGGCACGCGCGAATCACATTAATTAGATAAACCTACTTTAACGGAGATAAACTAACTTTAACAGCATTTTTTAGCGAACAAACACTTCACTTCGAGGTATTCAGCGTAAACTGGAGTACGGAGATTCTATGGTACTGTTAATTCGAGTTAAAGTGATAAACTAACTTTATCGACCTTTAATTCGAATTAACGCCGTTAAACTAGGATTAACGGTCGATAAAGTTAGTTTATCTCCGTTAAAGCAGGTAAATCTAATTAATGTGATTCGTACGTGCCATATGTAATAGGTTTTATCAATAACTCAGCTGAAACTCAGATAAACTAAAATTCATAAGATAAAGTATATCTAGAATCTATAAAATATGCCAGTGGTGGAATTAAGGGGGGATAGACCCTCACCACATGATATTGTGCCTCCTTCCCTCCCCATTTGAATTCTTGGATCTGCCATACTAGTATATATAGAATTGCACACTAAAATGTATATTGACTTTGGATTAGTGATAATTCAGCTGAAATTCAGATAAATCAAAATTCTTAAGAAGTATTTTCAATCTTAAATTTTAGAATCCATAGCATATGTCAGTCGCGGATTTAACCTCCCCCCTCCGAATTCCAGAAACACCGCCTGTATACTGTTTACACATCAAATGAATATACTATAGTATTAGTACTGCAGCTACAAGAAGGTGGAAACAAAACTAACTCGTGAGACTTTCATATGTCTCTGATATGATTAATGTCAGTACTGTTTTCATTTTCCAGAAATATCTTGATGAAATAAAATTCAGATAAATTTCTAAAAGAAAATGTAAAATGTTCAAAAACATGAATTAAAATATGACTATATCTCCATGTTATACACAACAGAAAAAACTTTAATTCTTTTCTAGTGCTCTTGGCGCTACGTTTTCAGTCTATGCAGATGTGTACAAGTTGGATGGGGGGGGGGGGGGAGGGGGGGGTCCACCACATCAATAATCAAAACTACGCAAATGTATATTGCTGAGATTTTGATCGGGGACTTTCGGTATCTTGAACTACTCTCTGAGGTATAGATGTTCGGATAAATATGATGAAGATGACTGTATAATGTAAACTTACCTTTACTTTGTTGGAAATGTCTCGTATTGACGCTTGAACAACCGCTGTAATTACGCAGAGCTCTTTATCTAGAACGAATTTTCTAAACCCTGTTGTTATCCACCGCTCTTTTGCTTTTTGTAGTAAGCTCTGTTTGGTTTTCAATGTACCTAGTCTAGTACATTATATGATAACGTCATGATGACAACTGCCCGGATGTACGATTTCACGGTATTTCTCGCTAGTCACATGGCAAGACTTTCCGACCTTATGGACAATGCACGACGACAGACGCATATCAATAGCAATAGGTCCCGTGAGTGGCTCAGGTGACCAAACAAGTAAATGCATAGTCATGTAGAGGAGGAAGACCTCAATCAAAACTGTAAAATGTATTATCTTCTTGGCGGGGTCAATTTTTGTGTAGAGTGTTTGTGTGTAAAACATTTAAATTGCATTTTCTTTAATGCTAATTATACGAAATTGAAAGTAAATAGATATTTGGAAGGGGTAAGTAATTCTTCACCGATATTGTACATTTCATTATCCCGGAGGTCCGGATTTAGTACCAGGGTGAGGCAAAAATTGTTATACTGATTAATTGTTTATCGTTTGAAAGACTTTTTCCAAATTTTCTTCTTAATCTTCTAAATTTTTCTGATTGTATATAAAAATGAAATGCATTTATAGGAGAAATAGAAAGGGATGTACCAAAATTCTGTATGTCGTACCTCCAAGATTTGACTATAAGGAAAGTCCAAAATAGTCATTTAGTCTTAATATAACAATATATTACACTTTCTGGAGGATATGTGTCTATTTTAAACAACACATCTTGTTTAATGCCGCTGCCGAATATTAGAATTTAGCTTATATTAGATATGCAGAACAGGACATTTATGATATTTCGTAACTCTTGGGGTTAGCGATACGTTTAACTTGTGTGAGCGATAAAGCTTGCAGATATCTTGGGTTTTCTTACCTGTTGTAACAATGATGGTTATTTTGTGCAAGAGGATTCACAACATACATACTGACAAGAATGGACAGAAAAAGGAAGTTTTGAAGTCACATCAATTATAACGTAAAGACATTGTCACAAACACATTTCAGGAAAAAAAGTTGTACCTGTTTTTCCAGTATCTTTGTGACTTGCCGCTCCAGATCTGAAAGATTCCAAAACTTATAAAGACCACTCTAACAAATGGTATATGGCACGATAAGAAGCTTCAATAATGCAATAAATATCCCTTTCATCAGAAAATTGCTAGTCATAGTTCTATAGGAACTGACACATTAAACATAACACCACCAGTCCCTCAAATATCATTTGACGTTTCATTCGAGAATTTTTCACTATGTAGAGACATCGACACCATAAAGTGATTGCCACAAGTTTAACCTATACGGATGAAGCTTCGCGCCTCAGCAGTAAATTATTTTTATTGTACAAACACCTAGCGATACACTGAACATCACGTCTGTGACGTTCGCTTCTAATGCTTGGTGAGGGAAAGCAACTACTCATTGTGATTATTAATTCCATTAGTTCGACATGTTGGCGGGATTGAGAATCAAATTACAGTCGTCATTTAGTTAGAAAATTTAATTTTGTATAATATCAGTCAATTTTCAATTTATGCATCAAACATTTTTGGAAATTGCCACTTGGGGGATTTAATAGTTTCATATATAAAAACAATGTGTTTAGGACAAATACGGACGTTTCGAGTTACTGCCGGAACACTATTTCACCCGAATTTATGCACGCCTTCATAATTGGCTAACCCTATGGATTTTCAATTTCACGTTAAGTTATTGTAAGGGAAAGAAATTTAGAAACATGGCAGAATTTTTCTTGTTAAATGTATTGAAGCTTAGAAATATTTCCAGATATGACATGTACATATGTATATCAGTTGGAAAGGTAGAGCTGGTTGCATCACATGGACTTACAGCGGAACTGTATTTGATACAATACATACATTACGAGCCCTTGACAAGGTGCTGGAGAAGAGACTCAATTCTCATGAACACACCTGGTCTACACTTTTCAGATATGATTATAATCTCTATTAAAACATGAGTATTTTAAACGAAAGCGTGAGAAACTATAGACGTTATGTAATTGTATTGCTAATTGCGATAGGAGTTTATCCTCTAGTATTTTGGTTGGTCGTGCGATCGTGAGCTCTTCGATGTAGCAAATTCAGCTAAGTTTTTCCTTTCTGTTGGAAAGAGAAAACTTCATTCTTTGCCAGATAATCATACCTTCCAAAGGCATAAGAAGGTATCCAACATTAGGAATCATTTGGATGAGGAGGTGTCGGACCTATTTCAATTTCCATCAGCATCTTTATGACATCATTTCTTTTTGTCATTAAAGGACACATCACGTTTCTAAAAAAATTCTTTTTTTAGCAGAATTAATTCATCGCATGCCTAAAACTACTTAAAATGTGTTTTAAATGAAACAGTTTGCGAAGTTTTCGAGTTTGAAAACGATGAAATTCAAATCTTTCGATATGCATACTTTTTTCGATATTTTACGCGCCATTATCTGAAAGTCATATGCGACCTCGCGCGAGAGGGTTTACAACCAGTTGTTAGACATTTCATAAACATATTAGATCTAATTGATCAAAAAACCAATTATCACATTAACGATTTGTAAATAACACTGTTAGTCCCCGAGGGTCTCTACAGCCCAGTAGCTAAGTACTTCGTTACTAGCCTGAAAATACGGATGTATATTTAATTGCTGTTATAAAATTTAGAAATTCATTTCAAAATTAAGGATTATCTCCCTCATGCATAACTCTTATCCTTGGACGAATTTGGTTCCACTTTTTTGGCACGCTGTTTATGGCTATATTTAGCTCTAAAACTTCATAGTTATTTCGGATTTCAAACATTTCGGTTGATCATCACTGAAGAGACATTATTTGTCGAAATGCGCATCTGGTGCATCAAAATTGGTACCGTATAAGTTTTACATTAGGGTGTTTTGTGCCGTTTGAGAGTATACTACCTGTCAGTAGAAAGGATTTAGACTGTGGTTTTTTTCCAACTTTCTAAGGAAGGGATGAGGGAATTGAAAAGACGTGAATAGAGAGATTGTAGGCACAACAACTTTGCTATAAAAAAAACCCAGTAGCATATGTCCCTGTACTTTTTTGAAAAAAGCATTTGGACAAAGACGCAGATAAATTGCGAGTAAATGGTTCTATCAAAAGTAAGCACTGTTTCATACTCTTTTTCCTCGCTACATTTTGGTTTTTACATCCACATTTGTATGCACTGGTGGCTAAAACATAAAAAACTCGGGAAATTTGTCAACATCGAAATAAATGTTATCTATGGTAAATAAATTAGGCCCCTAGAACGCGAGTTTTTAAGGATACACTACTTTCACAACAACTTGATCAACGAAGGTTGCATATGACGTCACTGTACCACATGACTACTTAGCCAATTAACTAGGCTTTTTGATATCGGGGCTTAGATTTAAGTCCGCATTGTGGTTAATTATCGCAATATCTTGGCGAACTTATTATTAGAATTAATTTCTATAAGCATAAGGAAGACAAAATACATATAATTTTATATACTTTGAAAACATTTGATGTGTCCTTTATAACCAATTTGCACAGTATTAAACGAAACAATTTAGCAGATGTGTTTTGATATGCATGTCATTCTTTTGTAAATATAGAAAAATAACAAAAACCACATAGACACATTCTATAGTTAGGCTCAAAAACAATCTGTGTTTCCGGTAACATCCTTAAAATTACGGTTGGTATATTAGTATTTCTTTTTTATATCATTTTGTTTGTTTCTTCAAACATTACATCTCGCGAACAGCTCCCATTTTCTTCCTTTAAGACATCTGTCAAACTTTGATGGTGCTCCAAACATTGAAACACGTTTTTAGCTTCTATATGCTAATCACATTTTGCATTTTTGAATGCAAATATCGAGCTAATCAGATATTTCTTTGACTTTTTCTCCGCTTTTGCATTGTAATATTAGAGAGTAAGAGCAGATTTCATATTGCAAAATGGATATTCAGTGACACCAGCTGTTGTAGCTGCTTTGTCTCGCTTTGATAACTTTATCACTTTCCTCTATTTCTCCCCAAAGTCATAGTGATAGCCGTCAACCTGTCGCTCTTCTTCAAACATCCTTACCTCCACTTCTAGTATCGATGTGAGAGTCCTTAACATTACATCGCTTTTGAGAACTTGCACTATAAATGCTTGTACATGTATCATCTGCACCGGAAATATCGATGGCTATAAAAACTTGGAAATCATGTAAATATAGTATGTAAAGTTAGAATAACACCGTGTTTCGGCAGTATCTTGAAACTCTCCTATTAGGACATTACATGTAAGATAGATGTGTTTAATGTCCCCTGATTGGCAACATACCACTTTTATAATACATCATATTTGATATAGTTTTAAGTAGATATCCTATCATGAATTTCAAAATAAGGAAACTTTTAAATGTAGTTATGACGACATCTGTGAAATAGAAATGAATCCTTAAAGTAGTGAAAGTTTATTAATGAAGCAGTTTAGAAGAAAAAAAACACGTAAATTTATTGCATCTTATGAAATTAGTATACATCACTTTCATTCCTAATAATTTAATTAAATGAAACATCTTTTATGCAATTCAGAGTCATTCTAAAGAAAATATTGATTTTATTAGACTTGTAGTCATACCAACATAATACAAAACAGAGGAAACCATTGTATTCAGTCGTCATTTTTGGGATGTCATATGGCACGACTTAACAACAACTTAGTTTCGACGACATAAAGAATGTTGATAATATTAAACGAACCAGTCAACTTCCGATGGACACGAATTGTGCTTCTTTATTAGCTGACCTGTCATTCAACAGTCTGTTGGCATATCCATGGGCCAAATTGTGCTCCAATATTTAATGACCTGTTTTCATCTTCTTATGAGGCAGAATTTATTCAAAAGTTTCAACATGAGAATAAAAAGCTCTTGTTGTGGACTTCAACTCTACATTTAGATATATCAACAACGTTTTCTTTATCAACAATATCCATTTCCATCCATATGTCGATTCGATATATCCCACTAAACTCAAAATAAAAGACCCGAAAAAGTCTTTCACATTTGGGTATTTTATTACAAACTGACAACTCAATTTATAGAAACGCCATCTCCATCGTCAACTTCCAATATTTATGTAGCAATATTCAATTATCAAACGCATATTTTGTATATGTCTCTGAATTATTTGATACGCGATCAAAAAAATTTAATTGAGGCAAACTACTGATGTTACAGGGTTTCGACGACAGTATATGGTCGCTATAATAATGGGTTGAATGCTACCTGACGTGTTTCATACCAATTGTTAGGTCGTTCTTTAAACACTAATTTGGACTACGGATTACTCCGTTTACCTGATCTAGACGTGACCGATAAACTGGTTAACTGGATATGCTTACTTCTCCTAGGCATCTAATCCACCTCTGGTGTTTCAAGGGGTCGGTGTTTGTCCCATTCTCAATTTTGTTTTCTTGATATGATTTATGAGATTGATCACTGTTCGTTGTCTTCACTTTTCATTTCAATTGAAATCAAATTATAATGGTTTCATTTTAAAGAAAGGGCATATAAAAGACTGTTGGAAAGACTTAAAACTATGAACAACAGTATTTATCAGATGAGCAAGAGGCCTACAGGCCTTATCGGTCACCTGAGTATTAGTTAAAAGCATCTCTAGCCCTAAGGGCTATGAAATTGATACTGATTTCCATGTTCTGCGTTAAATTCTAATATTCAGCAGAAGTATAAAATATAACATATTCTTAAACACAAATGCACCTAAAGGTGGCCATATAGATGAAAGACCATGTATGATATGTTACATTAACACTATATGATTATTTTTAACCCTTCTTAGGATCAGAACTATGGGGTTGTGAAATTCATAATTTTAATACATTCCTTTCTGCTTTTCTTCAATATGCATTTAATATTTTACACAGTATCAGTAAAAGTCTTTCAAATTATAAACATAATAATCACCCTGGTACCAAAACCCCCACCCCTGGAACAATGAAATTTACGAATTCAAAAAAGGGCTACCTGCTCCTTTTAAACATTCATTTAGTTTCAGTAGCATTAAAGAGGATGTTCCTTAAATGCTTTACACGTAAACACTACATATCTAGTTTGGTCCCACCCTGGAGTCTGAACCTTTACCACAGGGATCATGGGATTTACAAGGCCTTCCTAACGATGCATGAGAATTATACAAAATTAGTCAATTTTTCGCAGTTTAACCATCCTAAGGTCCTGGGGTGCATAACTTCCTAAATTTCAAATACAAATGTATATGTTCCCATTGTCCTACAGATGCTTCATACCAAATTAATTCAGAATTAGAATGGTAGTTATCAACGAGTGAAAAATGAACAAAAAATTATATATGAACATTTTATATCAACTTTGGCACTGTCCTGGAGCCAGAACCTTTACCCAGCTAAGGATAATGAAATTTACAATTCTGGTAGGGGCCTTCCTGATCTGCACCACCATGAATTCAATTTTTCTTAAAGATATGGGGTTGTGGGGAAGAAGAGTTTTGAAAATTTATCTATTTTTGGCAGTTTTTCTCAACCCATAAGGCCCCAGGGTGCAAGATACCTGAAATTCATAATTTATGTTCCCCTTTTCGCAAAGATGTTGCATACCAAATTTAAAAATAATTGCATCGGTAAATATCAGGAAGTTTCAAATGTTCCATTTTTATGATATTTTGCCCCCCCCCCCCACCCCCCCCCCAATACCAAAACCCCTTCTCCTGGAATCATGAAATTTACAATTTTAGTAAAGGGCTATCTGCTCTTTCAAATGTATCTTTAGTTTCAATTCAATATTGATAGAATTAAAGATGTTTTTTAAAAATGTGTTAATCAAGAAGTTAAACAAATTGTTCAATCAACTTATTCAATCACTGACCATTTTGGTCCCATGCTGACAACAAAACCCTTACCCCTGAGGTCATGAAATTTACAATTTTAGTAAAGGAGTACATGTCATTTCAGATATTCATTTAGTTTTAATTTAGCAGCAATGGGAGGTGAAGATAACGATCAATGGAATAGAACTACAGACATTTAAATGTTTTACACATAAACAGTGTATAGCGAGTTTTACTCCGCCCTTGAGTCAAAACTTCTACCCCGGAGACCATGAAACTTACAATTTCGGTACAGGTCTTCCAGCTCTATATCACTATGTATTATTTAGTTTTTAGGTTTTACATATGTACGCTTGTAGACAAAAAAGATTTTAAGGATTTATCAATTATTGGCAGTTTTTTCCCACCCCAAAGGCCATCGGGGTGCAGGAGTCATTAAATTTATAATCTATGCCCCTCCACTTTTCCTTGTTCCAAAGATACTTCATACCACATTTGAAAAGTATTGAAATGGTAGTTATCAAGAAGCTGAAAATGTTCATTTTTAACTAAAGATGCACGACAGCGGACGCTGACGAATTGTACTTATATTCAGGTGACCTAATTCAAGGATGAGAGTAATCAAACATCACAGAAGGTTGAACAAGTGAAGAGAGCGAACAGTGATCAATCTCATAACTCCTATAAAATTAGGAGTGTAGCAAACATGGACCCCTAGACACACCAGAAGTGGGATCAGGTGCCTAGGAGGAGTAACCATTCCCTGTTAATCGGTAACACCCGCCGTGAGCCCTATATGCATCGTAAAGTCAAAATACACTTTTACTACATCTGAGAAAAGATATTACATTTTAAAGCATTATCTAAAATTCTTTATCATAGATCTAGTTTGGTCGCGAGAAGTTGAACAGTATGAAAACTTGTCGGAATTAATTAAAAGAAATATTTATTCAATGGTAAAATATCAACTTACTCTAGCAAATGCATTTTCTGTTGATCTTCTTCAGTTGTCCTAATATTCGTCCTTTTCCTCCATTTGTAGATCCCTCAGTATGGGTAAAATAAATTTTTTTTGGATATTTAATACCTTTAACTGCTAAACAATTCTGAATTTCATGTTAATTTTCGGATTTTTCTATTCCGAAGCCCAAACAATATTCAGAAAGTATATTGAACATGTGTTTTATATGAGATTTTTCTTAAAGATAATTCGTTGCTAAAATAATGTCTGATAAAATAATCATACATTTTCTCTCCTCTACCTTATAGGCCATATGTATATGCATCCAAAAAATACTGATGTCACTGAGTTTCAAAATACCGAGAAAAAAAATACGGAAAATGTTTTGAAAATATACACTTAAAATAGTTTAATAGTGTAAATATGATAATAAATTTTATTTGAATATTTCAAAATATGAAAACAATTCAAATTCAATCAGTTAGGGTTTAATTCATGAGTGCCAGACGCAAGTTAAATAAAAGCTGTGAAATCCACTTAAAAGAATAGGATTGGGATATCAAATCCCTGCGATCCTTAAAGGGTTAAGGGCAACATCCTGCAAAAACAGAGTTTTACAATATATATTATGTTGCTGTGAGCTTTGTTAAGATCTACTGCTGCCATTTTGAGCCACAACAATTGCAAAACCTGCGCTATCTGTCATGGCGACTTATAAGATTTAGCATTTATATGTATTACAAAGTGTGGTTGTTTAACAGACTCCAAAGAATACATTTTAATTATTGCAAGAAAAATGACCGGTATTAAGAATAACTTTATGATACAGTTTGCAATGAATATGTACTCTTACATATAATCAGTGCTAAAACCACAACCAAACAGATAAAAACACCAACGCCGATCCCGATCCACCAGTCCCTGTAAAATAGACAACCAGAGAGATTAAAACATGACAATTTTGAAACCTTTCTAATTACACAACACGCTCTTTGTTTTAAGCCATCTTCAAAACAATTGCACTGAACAACAATATTAAGATAATCAATCAGATGTCTTATTGGCGATTTACTTTAACTCTCAGGTGTAACCTTTCAAAGAGAGTTTTTAGATATTATCAAAGAAATATAAAAACTAACTCTTCATGGGTCTTAACGGTTATCGTTGTACATGTACATGTATCATACACAAATCTTTACATGTATTGTGCATATGAAGTGTTAAACGGAACATGTACCTTGAGACCTGTTTGAGTACATTTTTCATAACTGAATAGCGGAATCGGACTTTGTGATAATTAGTACATATCATCTGGCAATATGCCGCACAAGTTACTGATATAAGTAAAATCATGTGACTGCGTAACAGTCATTTCGATCAATCCATAATTTCACCGCATTCACGTCTCCTTCATAACCCATATACAACATGTGATAATGGAATATGCCATATAGATTGTCAGAATCAGGGAATCAAATGTATATATGTTTCTTTTGTTTGGCGTGCCTAGGATAACTAAGCATAAAAAATCTCACTCAAATTAATCAAAGTGTCAATGAGCTAACTAAAACAGATAAAAGTTTTCAACGTTTTACTCAGTATTACATAGTATCAAATGAAAATGTTTACTCTAACAATAATTAAACTGTTTTACTACAACATTATGGAACTAGCAATACCATGAATCTCATCGAAAAGTAATATGATTATAAACAAAAAAACATCAATCTCATATTACAGAATTTCGGGACCAGTGTCTTGCTCTATCGATGTCGTGGTCGTATTCATTGACATGGTTTCTTCGCCCTTTCTCTGATTTTTTCTTACGATGTCGTAACAAAATCCATCTTAAAGTAGCAAACAAAAACAGCTTATAGTTTTTCTATCTACATGTATAGTCAAATTTTACAGTATATGAACGATCTTACATACTTCAAAGGCATTCAAAATGACAACTAAAGCATTATGTTGTAAAATACTAAATCTCATCTCTTATCGGGAATGTCTGTAGCTTAAAGATGCAATCTTACATTTATACGCATCCGTTGATATATATCTAGCAGGACACTTAACACATTTAAGGGGATAATGAGGCTGTATTCTTCCTCCCTCCATGTTGAATTCGGTGCAATAACCTAAACATAGAGATTGATACATGTACATTTACAAGAAAACTACAATAATTTTAGAGGTTAACAAAGATTTATGAGCAGATGTTATTCATTTGATCTATATATACATGTAGATAGATAGATAGATAGATTGATAGATATTAGTTTTTTTCATTTGGTACAATATATCATCGTGAAATAAAGGCAATGTAGAATGTTTAAATATGTATAGTAATGTTAAATTATGAAATAACATTTTACACCGCTACAGATATCTATACTTACTTGATATATACCGTGTAGGAGCACATACTTCCACGGTTGCGTTCTCAAATACGTTCATAACACAGTGGTACTTGAAGTCCGATGGTGAGGAGCAGTTTTGAACCATTGCTAGTTTATCGCATCCTAACTTCCTAGAGGCCTCGAGTACTTCTGATTGTTCAGTTGGACAAGAGGTGACTTCTCGTGCAGATTTCACAGAGACAGGACAGAAACGAGAATCAATTAAAATCATCTAAAATAGAACATGAAATTTCGATTCATAGATCTTTTCATTATAGAAATGAAAATCATTCTCAAAGATGACATAATAATTTATCATAGCTTCATGTGAACAAGAAAATACTTTCTTTGTTGTTTCATCGGATAATGATGGTAGCGAGCATTGCAGTGAAAATGCATAACCCGCGTTTAGTTAAAAGCGATGAAACAACAAAGAAAAACATGTTATTGTTTATATATATATTTGTATGTATTTTTCAAAAATGTAAACTAGAATTAAGTTCTAGAATATCATATGGTTGACCCATTTGTTAAGCTGTTCAAGGCAATGTACCCTTTGACCTTGATGACGCTCTATGTTTGGTAATGATTATGCAGACAGGTGATGATATAAAACCGGATCGAACTAGCTTGCAACAAAGATGTATACAATGTATGATGAAAGCAATGTCATGTTCCAAAGATATATAAGAGAAAATATTCAGTGAATGTAAATATTATATGATGAACATATATAGTTTTACACTGAATTGATCATCAAGAGATGCTTTGCCTGCAATGCACTAGAATGCAAGATACTGGGTAAGAAATTCTTATAAGACTTTACCAAATACATTTTTAGAAAACTCGAGATTAAATAACACCTTTACCTTCCACATCAAACATACAGCTATATTTAAGTACATGAAAGACTTGGAGATATCCATTTCAGAAGGGTTTTCTCAGTGCATGTAACTCAGTAAGCTAAAATAGAGATAAAGTTTCATTAGAAATGTGATGATATATTCAGATACACCATTATGAGATCTCATAAATAAAATTCGGATGACCTAATTTTATTTACATTCACCAAAATGTCATCAATACTAATATTTTGCTAGTACAATACTTACATCACAAAACGGTTGCGTTGTGTGGACAATTATTAGGAGCTTGAGTTATATAATTATTATACCTCAGTGTGAGAATTCTATGCAACGTGTAATCTGATTGGTTTAGACAGTCACGTGCCGGGAATGACAAAACTTCATATCTCCCTTCAAACATCATATCTCCCTATCATATTTCGCCCCTTGGGCAGCCTCGTGCAATTTCGATAATTTAACGTCAAAGTAGACGAAGTGTATTATGACGTCACAATAAGTCCGAGTCATTCTCCTTTCAATTCAGGCGCGTAGCCAGGCGTACGTTTGTACGCACAAACGTCCACATCATTTTTGCTAACAAAAAAAGGGGGGAGAGAAAGAGAGATTGGGGGATTAGAAATATCAATAGGTAGTGACAATAATATTTGTCCTCTCCTGATTTATTATTAACAGATTCAGTTTAATTGTTTGTAGTGGGTTCGTCATACAACGATATTGGACAGATCCTTTCTCATTTTTGAGATTTTACAAGTGTGTGTACGAATTTCGTACAAAAACAGAACAGACCTCGAATATGACTGCGTAACAAATTTTATAAAGTGTACGAAAAATGTCGAATATACACATTGAAATCGTCTAAAATTTACCAGCTTTCGGCCTTAAGGCAGCCCGCGAAACGCCCTGCCTACTCAGGCGTCCACATAAAAAGTATCCTGTTTACGCCCCTGTTCATAGTTCGAAAGGCACAACATATGCGGGTCTCTGTATAGTTTTAAAATCGCCTGATTTTGGTTGATATAAAACAAGCTAGTAAATCAGCATTCATAGAGAATAGAAATACAAAAACTGGTTATCATATCACTGTATTTCGTTGTTTGTACTTTCTAATACGTTAGGGCGATCTCAGCTATATACAATGTATATAGATGAGCGGACTCCATTTTTGTAGTCTTGCTTTGTTTCGGTATAATAAACAATTTATTGCATGATAGTGATGGAGATATGAGGATTTGTTCACCCAAGAAAAATCATATTCCCCGAGGGCGTTTATTATCTCCTTTTTGTGAAAGATAGATATAGATATATGTCTTTGTAAGAGGAATATAAAAACAATGGAAACACATAATAACCTAAATGTAATCGACTTCTAATATGAAAACAACCTATGCATTTATTCTTTAGTTTCATTGCACGTCCTTCGAATCTTGATATGACACTAAACTCTCCTTGAAGTCAGTCTAATTTGGATGTTCAATCATCTTCAAGATGTATGATGAAAAAGATGCAAAATGTTTAAAAATCTCCATCGCTCTCGGCATTTAAAGTAATTTCACCCTCCTGTGATGTCATCAGATTTTGCAAAATCAATTATTTATTTAGATTTATATATGATAGGAAAAATATTTGTTAGAGTCTTTTCCGATATTTATTGTAAAATAATCTTGTTAAAAATAAACTATTTCAAAAGTCTAAGTTATAGATTAATAATCAATGATACGTTTCAAAATATTGAATCCAAGGGCAATAACTCTGTTTTATTGATTTCTTTATCAAGTATATTATATGATAGATTTCCTTTATTTTTACAGACATTTGGTATATTTTTGTGAAGATACAGTTTCATGAAATTGTTATGAATGCTATTATATCGTCATAACCAGTTTGTATGAAATTTTGATAACGCTGTTTAAGGAAAATTGCAATTTTCTGACGGTGATATATGATTCTGTTTATGTACATCTCACATCTTAAGATCAATTCTATGTAAAAATCAAAGAAATCAGATAGGGTCTGGCCACTCAATGTCACAGATTCCTTTGATTTTCACAGTATTAACTTTACTTGCACCATCTTACATAATTTCAACCCCACCACCAAATTTCTACCATCCGTTGCCATGGAAACCGACAGCAGTCTATGAGGGCTAATTGAACTGCAAAATTCAACCCGTTTTGCCCATGTTTTGTCCTTGTGGTATATAAAAAAATTGAAAAAGACAACTAATTTTCTCCATAAATCTCGATTCCCCATAAAATTCCCTCCTTATTTATGATATCTATATCCACCTATGGTAAAGAGTGTGTTACTGACCGCTGTACCAATGTACTATAATTTGGCACTTTGCCAAAAAGTTATTTTTTGTTGGATTTCATTGATGAATTTAGATAATTTGGAAAATACATACAGCATAATCAACTGTCATCAAAGGATGTCCATATCAAAGACTCTTAATATATATAAAAAGATTAATGGTGAAAGGTAGTGCAATAGATCTATTGTAGCACGAAAACTGTAGATTTGGGCATTTTGCCAAAACGGGATTTTTTGTTGGATTTCATTGATGAATTTAGATAATTTGGAAAATACATCCAGCATAATCAACTGTCATCAAAGGATGTCCATATCAAAGACTCTTAATGTATATAAAAAGATAAATGGTGAAACGTATTGTAATAGATCTATTGTAGCATGAAAACTGTAGATTTGGGCATTTTGCCAAAACGGGATTTTTTTGTTGGATTTCGTTGATGAATTTAGATAATTTGGAAAATACATACAGCATAATCAACTGTCATCAAAGGATGTCCATATCAAAGACTCTTAATGTATATAAAAAGATTAATGGTGAAAGGTAGTGCAATAGATCTATTGTAGTGCGAAAACTGTAGATTTGGGCATTTTGCCAAAACGGGATTTTTTGTTGGATTTCGTTGATGAATTTAGATAATTTGGAAAATACATACAGCATAATCAACTGTCATCAAAGGGTGTCCATATCAAAGACTCCTAATTTATATAAAAAGATTAATGGTGAAATGTAGTACAATTGATCTATTGTAGTGCGAAAACTGTAGATTTGGGCATTTTGCCAAATATTCATACTAATGATAAATAATACAACCTACACCATTTTCAGTTAAAATGAACAATATGAGCAATTGATATTTCAAAAATAAACATGGAGAAGTTTAACATATTAATAAAAATTAGTTAGAGTGATTAAAAAAAACCATGTAAACATAAACTGAAATCCAGTAGAACCCCACCCCCCCCCTCCCCAAACACCAAGAAGATTTTGCAATTATTTCCATAAACGAGCTATGTTACATGTACTGTATTGTCATGTAAACTATTATCAATAACTATAAAAAGTCTTCTCAAGGTATTGGGTAGATACCAATAAATTGTTCATTGTACTGCCTTGTATTTGTTGACCTTTGACCTGGAAATCATTAGGGTCATCTACTATTCATAACCAACCAACATATGAAATATCATAATTGAACAACAGGCCCAAGATATTGGGGGGACACCATTGCATAGAGTACTACATGTAGCTACATTGCACCTAGTCATTTTTAATTGATTGATTTATTGATATTTTCCGCCACACTCAACAATTTTTCAGTTTTCTGATGGTGCCCAGTGTTTATTGGTGAACGTGAGAACCCAGATACAATGTACCTGGGAAGAGACCACCGACCTTCCGAAAGTAAATTGGGAAACTTTCTCACTTAATACCAGCGCGAGCGGGATTCGAACCCGCGCCGACTGAGGCCGTGTCATTTTGAACGCTATGCTCCAACCACTCGGCCACGGAGGCCCCTGCCATTTTTAATCTTTTGACCTGAAAATCAATGGGGGTCATATACTACCAGTGACCAACCCCTGTATGAAATATCACTATCAATCAAAGGGTTCTGAAGAAACTGGTCAGACATCAATTGTACAGAGTATTGTATTGCACCTGGTGACCTTTGGACCAGAAAATCAATAGGTGTCATTTTCTGCTGCAGAAACTGCATGAAACTTTAAAATTTATTGAAGTTTGTTCAGTGTTACTGTAATCTATGTTGACATACCAGTAATTAGTAAATTTATAATATTAACACAGAACAACTCATTTTTGCAAAGTTGTTTATTCAACAAACATGGATCATAATGTTATCCAAACAACACAATCATCTTTTTTAAAAAATCATTATAATAGTGATTTTCCTTCAACTGTTCAGTAATGAATCCTTATTCAGTAGGCTCACATAAGACACTTGCAGGTTAATTTTGCAATGTTTTAGTTACATTAGTCTTCTGACACCAAAACTTGATCTTAACTAAGTCATGGTGTTTCCTTAGAAGAACAGTTTACTGAATCAGGATGGACTTGTGTCGTGAGGTGTGTTCATTGACTGTAAAACTCGCAGTTTTTTTTCCCATTCTCAAGAGCTCTTCTTTGTCTTCTATATCACATAAGAGTCATGGAATGCATCTTCTGCTCTTCAAGTTCTAAAAAATGTGTTGAACAAATATTGAAAAGTTCATCTTATTTTTCACATTTTCATGCAGTACACACCTAATTCAATTTGATTAAATTTAATTTACATGTACAAGATCATTCATGATGCTAGAATAGTAATTTTACCACTTAATTAATTACTTAGTTGATAGATTATCATGCCCGCCCACCCGCCCCTCAAAAATCATCTGTGAAATAACATAGATTTATATATCTGGCATTAAATTATGCACTTCTGTTGACAAAAACTTGTTTGTCATCAATATATTTCTCAGAAAATAAAAATTAAAAAATAAAATCTTCCCACAGTCTGCCCCATACTTTTTGGTGACCCAGGATGATAGTCTTACTAATTAAGTTGAATTGGCCTAAAGGATGTTATGTTTTGATACAGTTTGTATACATGTGTTTATGCTGTATTGAAGAGCTATTAATAGTGTTAATACTCATAAATTAACAAGATGTCCACAAACCTTATTGGTTACCTGAGTATTAATCAAATTTAAAAAAAATTCAAAGTATCACTATAGCTCTAAGGGCTACGAAATCCATGTTATACACTATATGACTCTTTTGGACCCACATTCACAACCCTGTGTTTTCGAAATTCGCAATTTTGGTACCCCTTTCTGTTTTTCCTTCATAAGCATTCAGCTTTATTTAAGGTAGTTCCACCCTCCTGTGATGTCATAATATTTTGCGGAGTCAATGATTTAATAAGATTTATGCATAACATGAACATAAAATGTGTTCGAGTCTTTTTCAATAGTTATTGTAAAAAATCTTGTATAACCATAAAATATTTCAAACGTATATGAATATAATCAATGAGCTACATTTTTCACAATGCTATACGAGTTATTTCCCCCTGATTACAGGGAGCGCGCATCACATTACTGTCATTCGATGGTGTCAAGTAAGGAATAAATAAAAAATTTGCAATTTCTGATTGCAATCAATTGCCAGTTAAGGAATTTTTCTAAGAATTAAGTGTAATGACTTGAAAACAGTATAACTGAACAAAATGTCTTAGTTACCGATTACATGTATGCAAGGTGAAGATAACGAACAGTGATCAATCTCATAACTCCTACAAGCAATACAAAATAGATAGTTGGGCAAACACGGACCCCTGGACACACCAGAGGTGGGATCAGGTGCCTAGGAGGAGTAAGCATCACCTGTTGACCGGTCACACCCGCCGTGAGCCCCATATCCTGATCAGGCCCATGTGTGTTTTTCTTGCAAGCAATGTATGGTCATGATGTAACAAAGTATGTAAATATTAACTAGTCCTCAATTTCTTTAGATCAGAATCATGATGTCCTTAGTATATCAGCAATTGTTCATTATTAATTTCTATCAATATTTTCAACAACCAAACACAACAAAACATGCAATAAGATATGCCTAAAACAACCAACACATACATGTACATTATCAATTTATCGTTTCACAATGAACAACACTACTTGTTGCTAAATGTACACCAGATGCCAATAAACAAAGCATGTTAATTATCTTGAATTGGCATCTCTAGTGTAAAATTTTTGTTAAAATTTAATTGTTAAGAATTTTCAGGCATTATTATGAAGTCACCCCCCTCCCCCTCCTTATCATATGTATGCTTTCATTGTGCTCTTAATTCTAGGTGTCTGTTGTTTTAAAAACAGACTACTACTGAAATCCTCAGTATTAATTGCATAATTTGGACACAAATAAATGTCAAATACACTTATAACCCAACCTCCCTCCCCTTCCCCAACTCTACAATTTAACGAAGTGTATATCTGAAAAAGTTTTCTCCATAAAATTGAAGAAATCAAACCCTGGTTCTAAAACAAAATTCTAAATTTTGGTATAGAGCATTTTTAAAAGTACCGTCAATCCAGAGTCCTTAGATTTACAATCTATGTTAATTCCCCTTGTCCCAAAGATGCTTAAAAGAAATTTGAAAAGAATTGGAAGGGTGGTTATCAAGAAAAAATATTAATGTTCAATTAACGTCTTATGATGACTGACGCACACAAATAGCAACATGTAGGTCACTTGAGTGATTCTCAACATTGACCTAATTAGAATTAATCATTTTTACAAATGATACTGAGCTCATACACATGTGTACATATATATGTGCGTCATTGACAACAAAACAACTAGTCTTTTTGAGTATGCTAATTAAGTGAAGTAATAATTTTTTTTTTTAGGAAGTTGTGATGAAAACGTTTCAAGTCATCATGTCATATAAAAAATGGATGGTCTCCTGTGATTATTCTAGATAATTCAGTTTCCATGCAGGCTCTATAACCAAGAAACTAAACCCAATGTACCACATTCCCCACATCTATTAATTTGTTTTAGGATTTATAATACTGGGATTCAAATTTGAATTTCAAATTATGTATTCAATGTGTATGTATTAATGCTGAATATTTACCTCCTCAAAGTCAGCAACTTGGTCAACTCCATCTTTAGGTGATTTGCACAGTATGATGCTCATACAGCTGAAACACAGAAAAGCACACATTAATTACATAAAATAGTGGTCATGTACTTTGGCCAAAATATGTGATTATTGGATGAAAAAGTAAGAATTCAAAAGTATTTGAATATTTACAATTTACATTTAATATTTTTTGATTTACTTCAGTTGACAGGACCTACATGTACTAAAATTTGAGGGCCCAGTTACAGGACCCAATTCAAAATCATCAATGTTTCATGATTTAATTTTTCCAAATCAAGTGTCCTAAAGTTCATAATTACAGATATGAGAAAACTTAAAATCATAATAGTATTTGTGTGATTTCTTCTGTAGATTAGAACCATCACATATTAGTGGGGGTTACCACAGGTAAACAAACTTGAAAGTAGCCTGGCTCACCAATATATATGATTTTAACAATCTTTATCTAGAATGCACACAGGCATTCACATGTTTGTTTTTATTGTAAACTTGACAGTCAGAGAGAGAGAGAGAGAGGGGGGGGGGGTCATCACTTAGTATTACATAAATTAAGCCTAGTCCTTTTGAAAATTTCCACATGAAACATGATTTTATAAGTATTCCCCAATTTTTACAGATCCTGAACTCTGTGTAAATGTGATAGGAAACTCCCTGAGTTAATGTTAGGTTGGGGACATACTTAACTAGTATTCTATATTGTACACCCATGCAGTAAATGACAGGACTACTTACAATGTTCAGTCTACATGTATACCACTATAACTGACTAGCCTGGCTGGCAGTATAAAATAAATTGGGGTTCTCATATGTTTACTAAAAGCCAAATTTTCTGATACATTTTATTCAGCCTTTACTTTAGAATTTGGATTCTAAATCAAATAGAATACTTACGTCAATACAAGTTCCAACACGGCAACAGGTAGGGCTTTTTCATATTTTCTATGAATATGTCTGTCAGCCTTCTGTTTCCCTGGTCATTTTTTTTAAGTCGGATGTGATGCAATAAAACGTTTTAATTCCACAACATTTACTTTTTCTACGAATACGTAGACGATTGGATGCTAGAGTCCGGTGACTATGGCAAAGATCAAACGGATTTGTATTCCATGAAATAAACCGGAATCCTTTAGCACAATTGAAGATAAAGATCGTGGTAGTGAATTAAGTGAACAAAGAGCATCTGATATTGATAAACTTCTGAAGAACAAATTGAATAAAAACTCAATTTCCACCTCCTGCCATACTGAAAACAAATGAAGGCTGTTCATATCTCCAATACAAGAGAGTGTTACAAAGGGCAATAACTCTTTCTGGTGTATTTTGGTTTGTGCACCAGAGGAAACTACTGGTTTATGTGTTTACCTTTGGTTTCTCCACAAATGTGTTTCTGTACTTTTTTAAAGTAAGATTCAATACATTTTACTAGCATGTTAGTTTACACCAAATGACTGGGCAAATATATTTTATCCCTCTCTAAAAATTACATATATCAAACCCTTATACATCATAAAAATAATTATTTCTATTGTTTTCAAGGATTAAATAAATACAAAAAAAATTCTAAAAGCTAGAACCTAGCTCAAAATAATTTTTACAATTGTTGTTTTTATAAACAATAGCGTTTAATTTTTGATTATTCAAAATATAACATACATGTGCATATCTTGTCCAGCTGTTGTTAGAGGATCGGTTTCCATGGCAACCGTTGCTAAGTCAAACCTTTGCATGTCCTTTTTGTTTTATATCTATCATAATATTGTTACACACAAAGTTTCATAAAAATCTGTGACATACCGTGGCCACTGAATTTTGATAGTTACATAGAATCAGTCTTAAAAAGTGTGATGACCTATCTATTTTATTTGATAATTTATTAGTTTTAACTCTAATGAATGGAAATGAATACTCTTTTAAAACTTGTATCAGATAAAACTACGAGTATGGAGTTACCTTAAATGGGGGAATAATCCCCCCAAATGTTGGTTGCGTGCATGATTTCGTTTCATAAGTGAAACTGTGAAATTTCATGGGATCAAGACATGGCAGATGCAAAGTAGTGCAGGGATTCAGGACAATCCGTCCTCCTTTGGTATGGATGAATTTATATTAACAGAGTATATCCAATCGTCTTTTTACAAATCCTGCATTCGTTTGTAGTTCCAGTAACTGAATGCTTTCGAGAATTTATTTCCCTTTGGATGCCTGTCGTGCAGAGCAACAAATGCGTTCTTTGTACAGTAATACAAAATATATCACTTTCCCCCATCAAACTTTGATCCTCTTAAATCTATTCTCGATGACCGTGTAACTTTTCAGCGTAGCGAGAACTCCATAGTCGTCAAAAGTCAAAAGCAAGGTTTTAGCTTG
Source organism: Ostrea edulis (assembly GCF_947568905.1). NCBI lineage: Eukaryota > Metazoa > Mollusca > Bivalvia > Ostreida > Ostreidae > Ostrea > Ostrea edulis. Next base: position 53,632,575 of record NC_079166.1, on the reverse strand, counting down.
CCTAGATGGCCGAGCAATCTAGCGCTCTAACATATTTTCCTTATTCGTTAAAATTGTTAATTCTTCGTTTTACATCAGTGAAAATAAAAGAAGCATCTAACAATATCTTTTTGCATAGTTAATTTTTCTTTACATAGTTAATTTTTGTATAGTTAATTTCTCTTTATATAGTTGATTTTTCTTTGCATAGTTAATTTTTCTATGAGTAGTTATTTTTTCTTTTTATGGTTCATCTTTTGTTTGAATAATTATTTTTTCTTTGTATAGTTATTTTTTCTTCGTATAGTTGATTTCTCTTTGTTTAGTTGATTTCTCTTTGTATCGTTGATTTTTCTTCGTATTTCTCTTTTATATTTACAGCATAATGCCATAAATGGAACAACTTTTACCTCTCATGTATTACGCTATCTATTTCATTGAAAAATATCATTTAACTGAACAATCATTCTGAGCTCTCTTTTTTGTTTTAATTTTTATTAACTGTAAAATGTTTATTACAAACTATCTAGATATAAATTCTGTCCATGATGTTAAAAACCTTTACCAACAATTACAGAAATATGACAAAAGAAACTTTTACATTAATCTTTTGTAAGAGTGGAATGAAAACCTTTAGTGTGGTGCTCTTAAAATCATATAATATGTGTAATAATGTGTGTATGGATGTAGAGGAAAAATATGACACTGGACCAGAAACTGTAGATATATGTGCTGTCAAAGGTACAAAGGTTAACATAAATTGAATCTTGATAACTTTTTGAAAATAATTCATGATTTAGAAAAGTGGTTGTCTTTAGTTAATCATGCAGTAAAAAAGTTTACTCATTTATAGCAGTATGCGTTAATGCCACTTCAGACAGTTATAAAATAAAATAATATTGCCAAGTAACGTCAACATATCAGGACGTAAGTAATTGTCCTTTGTGACGTCATCATAAATTACACTGGTAGCAATATAATATATACAAAATTAGACAACACTTGGAAATCAATTACAGAGTTCGGTTTAATGTACTCGTAGTTTCAATTTTACTGTGCGTGCCTGCCTGCGTGTACGTGTGCATACAATGTACCTTTATCTAAACGATATATAATTTCTTTAATCACATTCACATTCAAGCATAATATTCTGCAATCCTTTTTAGTAGGGGACGTATCAATTGTGTCATCATATTTCTTTTAAGGATATTTTTCATGTTTATCAAAATGTAACTTGTCAACCAAGCCGAAAGGGGTAAAGTAAATATAGATCGTTTGATAAATGTTATACATAATACAAACAAAACAAGCTGATACGGTCAAGTATGCTTTTGCTTCTGTGAATCTCCTTTAAAATCAATTCGTATCGTAGTTATTTGCAAACCGGTCGTCCTCAGTGCAGATATACTATCAAAATACTATTTACTTGTGATAAAAAGCACATTTAAGATATTTTGCACACCTATGCATAAAACAAGGTTGAAAACGCCATATTTTCCCCATTCGTTAAAATTGTTAATTCTTCGTTTTACATCAGTGAAAAGAAAAAAAAAGTATCTGGCAATTTCTTTTTGCATAGTTGATTTTTCTTTACATAATTCATTTTTTGTATAGTTAATTTTTCTTTACATAATTGATTTTTCTTTTTATAGTTAATTTTTCTTTGCTTACTTAATTTTTCTATGTGTAGTTAATTTTTCTTTTTATGGTTCATTTTTCTTTGTATTATAATTTTTTGTTTGAATAATTATTTTTTCTTTGTATAGCTAATTTTACTTCGTATAGCTTATTTCTCTTTGTTTAGTTGATTTCTCTTTGTATAGTTGATTTTTCTTCGTATAGTTAATTGTTCGTTATATGGTTAGTTTTTCTTTGTAAAGTTAATTTTTCTTTGCACTCTAAATTATTTCATTGCATCGTTGATTTTTCTTTCCATAGTTATTTTGCCTGTGTATAGTTAATTTGCAATTAAGAAATTGGTTTACAGAAGATGAAGGAAGAATCGTAATAAGTCAATAAAAATGATAATGAAGTTTAAAGGCATTGCTATTCTATTGTAAATTACCAATCATCTTTTATCAGGAGTGTCTATAACTAAAAGAGCAAATCTCACATTTATATGCATCCGTTGATATGTATCTAGCTGGACACTCAATACATTTAAGGGAATAATGAGGCTGTATTCTTCCCTCCTCCATGTTGAATTAGGTGCAATAACCTAAACATAAAGATTCATACATTTACAAGGACACTACGATCATTTTATATTCTAGTACAGAATTATGTGCACATTTTTTCACTCATATATATATATATATATATATATATATATATCCAAATTGTGTTTTTTAAAAAAAATCACAGTGTCCGGTATAAAATATTAAAAGAAATAGAATAAACAGTACACAAAGTTAAAAATTTAAAATTTAAATTTAAAAAGCGCTTGCGTTAAATTTTTAACTTTGTGTACTGTTTATTCTATTTCTTTTATATATATATATATATATATATATATATATATATATATATATATATATATATCTTATTTTTCAGAAGATCCATATACCCAGGTAACAAGAATGCATTTCATGAAGGCTTCCATGATATTCATAGATGCGTTGTATTTCTCTTTAAGATAGGTATATTGTATGTAAAGAGAAGCAATAATAAAAATGAGCAACTTACATTCTACTTCTTGCCTTCTACCTGTATCGAATTAAACCGTCGATGGGAGGTTTGTCATATGTAAGGAGTATTGTACTTTGTCCCAACAGCGTCAGTTATCAATTATCAATTATCAATTATGTCATCCACTGTTGAAAAACAACGTTTATCTTAACTTGTTAACACAAAGCAATTTCCACATCAGATAAAAATGCATACACCACTTTGTAATTTATAGGTATCTTATGAACACCCAATAGAATCAGAGTTGACATTTTTTAATAGAGATATAATAATGGGTAAAAATACTCATGTCAGTTCCAGCATTAACTATCAACATTGATACTGAACAGCATGCCTCATTCATGCATTCAAATAACGCAAACTACATCATTTGTAACTAACTCTTACCCCATCTACATGTACAAAAGTAAGTATGCAGTGTATGTCATTAAATATGAATAAAACTCACAATATTCAATGACGTAAACTCAAAGCAAGCAATTTCAATCCTTTAAAAGATGATAATTGAAGACTTCTATGCATGCCTGCCCATGTTCATTGTGGGTTAAGACTTCTTTGAAGAAAGTACGTGAATAATAAATCTTAGATAAACCTGAATTCTTCATTAAGATCATTTCAAAGTATTTATTACTAATATAAACAGGTACTGACAACGAACACTAATAAACCTCATCAATCCCATAAAGAATATATATTCAAGAGAAGGGCAAACACGGACCTCTGGATATACAAGAGGAGGGACCAGGTGCCTAGAAGGAGTAAGCACCCCCTTTTCGCCGCTGTGAGCCCTATATCTTGATCAGCTAACAGAATTATTCGTACGAAAAATCAGTTGTAAAGAATGGTCCAACACACGTCAGACAGCATTCTATCCAATGATAAATTGTAAAATACTGAATTCAAACGTTTATTATCATCGTTATCATCATCTTCATATGTAATCATTAAAATAATATTTGCAGTGAGTTGTTATGGGACAGTCGTATGTGTAGGCAGCTAACTGATGAACAAAGTGACAGCACATACAATCTGACTAAAGTACAGACCTATATTATTATATATATAGGATCTGATAACTCCCCATAAGAGGTCATGTTCTGGTGAACTTTGTATTTGCATATTGCATCATAATTTGATCCAATCAGATAACGCGTTTCAAATGAAGCGCGGTGTATAAACAAAAATGGCGGATATTGAACGAGTAGTGGAAGAAGTTTTGAAAAAATTTGGCGTTAAGTGTTTAAAGGATGAACAGCGGATGATTTTGGACTGCGTGCTTGATAAAAAAGACTGTGTCGCCGTGTTACCAACAGGTTTTGGAAAATCGCTCCCATTTCAAGCGTATTTGCCAGTGAAGAGAGCTTTACTCCGTGATGATAGCTTCGGGAAAGTAATTGTTTGCTGTCCTCTGGTGTCTCTTATGCAAGACCAAGTCAGAAAATTAACTTCCATAGGATTAGTAACTGCTGCTTTTAAAGGTATGTATATATTTATTCGTTTATATTTATATAATTTAATTGAAATTGGGTCTCATGGCCGGTCTTAAATCGAAGTTCACTAAGGATCATCTAAATAATAATGGATAGTCATCATACTTATATATGCTTCTGACAAGCAGTAGACCGTTAACAATACATAAGAAATTCTTGCGTGAAATGTGTTATCCACTATATGTTGCACTGCAAATTTGATTCCAAGTTCACTGTTGAACTGGTTCATTTATAGTTATCATTTCATTCTTTAAATATTGTGTTGGAAATGTTAAGAATTTATAAACACAGTCACTCTTGAATGCTCCAGGCACAGACAAGGAGACCGATGAATTGATACAGGCAGGAAAAGTAGACATCATCTATGCATCCCCCGAGTCATTAGTTGGAGACAGCCAATGGAGATCAACAATACAAAGACTTAATGTAACTGTCATCGTAGTTGATGAATTCCACACAGTTGTCACATGGTAATGTCTTCCTATTCATGTATTTTACATTTATGAGAGTTCTTTAAAACAACCTGAGTTAATAAATCAAATGAGATATTGTATACTGTCAGTGCTATTTTTTCCATCAATATATTGATATTATTTATTTATTTTTTTTTTTTTTTTTTTTACATTTATTGACGAACAAATTGCTCACACATCATTGACACAATATTTTGCTCCAAAGGTGTCTTAGGTCTTTATGCAAAATATGTAATCATATTCCCCAACCAACTATCAGCATTGTAAATTCCCTAAACTATAATTATCTTAACTCTCATATTTTGTTTGATTTTTATAGACATACTTGGATGTCTTGAATTTAGAATATGTAAAAATAATTTTAAACATCATTAAAAACTGTTGCTTAGTGTACTGCAACCCATTTTTTTGAAAAAGTGGAAGGAATGTTGGTAGTTAAAATTTTTAAAACATGTTTAAATGGTTTTAATTTAGATTCTTATTCATAACTTTTATTATCAAATTTAGGGGTGGTCTAGAAGCAGATAAGGAGGATAAAGTGTTCCGAAAGTGGTTTCGGCGTGTTGGAGAGATCCGATCGTACTTTCCTGAGGCATCATTATTAGCACTAAGCGCGACTTGCACAAAGACAATTAAAAAGAGGGTGATAGAAGTTTTGGGACTGAAGGACTACACGAACATTACAGTTTCCCCAAATAAAGAAAACATCAAGTACATTGTGAAGAAAGTAGACCCTAACATTGAAAGTTCTTTGTTGTGGATTTTGGACTCATTTCGAGATTTAAAAAAGGAGTTCCCACGGACAATATTTTATTGCAACTCAATAAGAGATGTTGGGCGTGTGTACAACTTCATAGTGTCTGAACTATCAGATGTTACTAACATTGAAAACATGGTTGAAATGTTTCATTCTGAAACAACAGAAGATAAAAAAAAGAAAACCCTTGAAAAATTGACTGAGGACAGTGTTTTGCGCATTATTGTTGCTACCAGTGCACTGGGAATGGGTGTAAATGTTTATGCATGTCACAATGTTATGATTTATGGACCTCCTAGGTGTTTGATAGACTTTGTCCAGGAAACAGGGCGAGTGGGAAGGGATGGGGAACAATCATGTGCCTTTTTGATGTATTATGGTCAACAACTACGGAATGTTGACCAGGACGTCAAAGACTTCCTCACTTCAACTGATTGCCGAAGATTGCAACTGCTCAAGACATTTCTTTCGGAGAGCGAGTTAAAGCTGGTACAAGGTACCAGAATACATACTTGTTGTGACATTTGTGATACAGGATGTTCCTGTAATTCATGTTCTTCGACAATTTTAGAAAAATATATGACAAATCTGTCTTTAGATGATGTACATGTAATGGAAACCTCAAGCAGTGACAGTGATACTGTATCATATGAGTATGAATCTGATGAGGATCTTGATGATATTAAATCAACTTAAGGTTCAAATTTACACAAAACTTGTTAGTGTTTATTTTTTAAGTAAAAATTGTATTGTTTACAGTTTCATAACAATGCAACAGTTATCTAATGATCAGATACAAAACTGTTTTATCAGTCTCTAAAAGACAATGTCCTGTTTTCTTCTGCATGATACTAATTATAATTATGTGTACCAGAATGAATTGAAGCATATATAAATTACAGAGTAATGTTGGGATTTGTGAAGAAACAGTAAACAACACATTTTTTCTGGGACCCGTTTTCTTTGGGTTGATCAAGTCTGGGGCAAAAATGGTAACAATTGGCATTGTAGTTTTTAAGAAGTAGTTACAAATGTAAAATTGTTAATGGATGACGCACGACGACAAACAAAGACCAACAGCAATGAGTAATCAAAATTTGATTTTTATTTTTTTTTTAAAAATATGGCCAACACCAAGTTGGATCTTCAAATATTGTAAGTTATCAAAGATGTTATTGATTAAATCCATGTTTATTCCATTTGAAAATTTAATTACTGTACATTGTATATGTGTGCATGTACATTGGACAAGTCTTGGCGATAATCCTCCATAATATTTAATTTGATTTTATGTCTCATGTACCAGGTAGATAAACAATCACATCATTATAGTTGTTTATTCCTTAATCGACGGAATGGAAGTAAAGGTTTATGTCTGTATATCATGTTCACCAACTGTTTATAACTGTCTGCAAATGGATTGCTTTTCTGGACTAGTTCTCTGCACTTGAGCTTGCGTCCTTTATGTTGGGAAAAACCATCGATGTCAAAAAGGTCTTGTACAATCTTCCGAACATCAGATTTATATGAAGGTATGTTGTGGAATCCTTTTCTTCTATGTACATCATTAATCATGTCCAAATTTTTCACAGCTTTGATTAAAAGAGGAAATTGTTTCGAGTGCGCAATTATACTCTCCTTTGTTTGGAATCCAGAACAAGTGTTTTTTGTATCTCTGTTGACTAGTTCTACATACTCATCTAGTGCCATGTTCGAGTTCTTCCCACCTGACAAATTTATACAGCGATTTGCAATAAGTCTCTCTGTTTGAGGAGGCGGCAAGGTTCCTGATACGAGGCCTGTTAAATGGATGCTGCCGATAAGATATTTTGTTTTGTGGGTCTTGTTGTACAGCGGGGTCTCGTACTTAGCTGAGCGAATAGATCTATAGCCATCAGCCATATCCACTGCCGTATCAAGATTTCGATGTAATGCTGACAGACGGAAAAGGGCTATCAAATAATCAAAAAGTTCATCTTGCAATAGGTTTGCTTGTTTACTTTTTCGTAATGCTGGTTTGGAATGGCCATGGACTTCTTTTTCATGAAATTCTGCACTTTTGATATGACAGTAAGTTTTTTCACAGTAGTGGCAGGAAAAGCGACCATCTTTAAAGTTCCCGAACCAATAATTTTCTTCATGATCTGGATCAGACAATACTTGTCGCAACTCTTCAAACAAGTCACTGTCTCCAAAAAACCACTTGTTCACAATTCGTTCACATATGTTATTCATCCACTGTATTTTTTCCTCTCCTGTCCATTTGGAGAATTCATCAGGCAGTGGTATGCTCTCTGTTAAGTTAAGAAGTCCAAACTCTTTCAAGAAAAATGCACAACACATAGCATCAAATATAGTACGGTATAGCATTTTATATCCTCTGTAAGAGTTCTTTACTTTCCCCTTCACATTGCGTGCATTTAATATGTTCTTATAATAATACACTGTTCCTCTGTCATTTGCTGACTGGGTGCTGTATGTTTGCAACACAATTGCCTGAAAAAAAAAAATAATTGGTTTATTTTTACCTATATTCATATCAAGTTCAACATTATTAACAAGATCATACCACATCGCTCACCTGATATCATGTGAACAAAGGAGGCCCATGGATCATATCGCTCACTTTAGTAACCTTGCATATTCGCATGTAAAATTGTGATCTATATTGTGGTCCCATCTTACCCCTGGGGATTATGATGTTAAGAAACTCGAATCTCCATTATGTCGGGAAGCTTACATGTAATGTTAACTTTTCTGGTCCATTGGTTCTTGTGAAGAATTTTGAATGACCCCACCCTATTTTTGTGATTATCTCCCCTTTGAAGGGGGCATGACCCTTCATTTGAATGAACTTGAATCCCCTTCACCCAAGGATGTTTTGTGCCAAGTTTGGTTGAAATTGGCTCAGTGGTTCTAGAGAAGATTTTTAAAACTTGTTAATGTAATTTTGCTATTATCTCCCCTTGGACAAGGATGTTGCAACTCAGTTGCAATTCAGTTGAATAAATTTGATGCTTTATGCCAAGTTTTAGTTGAAATTGGCCCAGTGGTTCTGGAGAAGTCACAAATGTGAAAGTTTACAGACAGACGATGGACAGCAAGTGAGCTAAAAAGTGAACCTCACTTTATGAAAAAGGAAATCTTAGTTGATAAATATCTGTTATATCTTTTATTTTTAAGTGCACATAAGAAACTGTTTGACTTAATTTACCTCGAGGAAGTTCATGAGCCGATGAAAATCTTCAATTTTGGAAATGAATCCTTCAAACCTATCCAATGGATTTTCATTATTGGTCATAGCTTCTTGGGCACTCTGTATTCTCTCATCAGTCAATCTGTCTCCTTTAAAGTGGAAAAAAAACACTACATGAGTTACTCTTCACTATCTTTTTCAATATTTCATTTCAAATAAAAATCACAATAATTCTAACAAATCTATATAACTGCAATCAGGGCTTGAAACTAACTTTTCATATCACCAGTTTAGCCAGACTGATACGATTTATTTTAAACAAGTCTGCAGAAAATTTTACCAGTCCACCAGGGTTTTCCAGATATAATTAAAGATATTTCGTTAATGTTATTCAAATAAAATAATGGGATTTAACTCTGTGCCTTGGACAATTTTGCAACACTAATCAGGTTTGTCTGATGTCTATAGAGGAATGCCAAAAGCAGAGTTTAAACAAGTTTTTCAAAATGACGTTTTAGAAAATTAACCAGTCCCATCGGACTTACTAAAACAAATGTCAATCAGTCTGCCAGACTTTTATCCAGTCAGTGATAAGCATATGTTAATTTTGAGCCCTGCTGTTGATGTTCCTCTTGAAATGTTCCCCTATTAATTTTTACTTGCCTCCAAAAAACACTTCCTCAACTATTTCCCCAGCATCATCAATGGGCACATACTTCTTTGATAGGTCCTTTAGTAGCCTGATCACATCTTGGGTAACCATTTCATTACAATCAAAAAGTCCCAAAGAATACTGTAAAAACAAATGAATATGCATGTATTTGAACTGGATTTCTTGGAGATAAAAACATGCCTAGAAGTGTCTAGAAATTTAGTATACATGTGTCTTACTTGTTCCGTTTTCATTCCTGAGAATTCACTATACTTGTGCTTCAAGTGTTTTGGATATATATATCCAAATGCTCCGTTCAGCTGCTCAATATTTGCAATCACTGCATTGGCCACTAAAAAGGTCAACTCATGCAGAAGAATGTCCTGATCAGCTACTGAGGGAATAAAATCCACAGGAGTTAATTCTAAAATATCTAGGAGCTGTGGATCAAAAGCACAATTCAGAGAATCCACCCTATCAACGACTCCAATAACCTGAAACAGGTGCAAAGACAATGTCTTGTCTTGAGAGGTATGATAAGATGGAATAATATTTCTATCCCAATTGTCTCCAATTAGCTGATATTTCTTGCTTCCTCCTCGACTCCATTCTGTTTTGTACTTAAGTAGTTCTTCGTCCAAGTATTCGTCCCATGAATTCAGCTTTCTTCGCAATGTTTCTGGGTGAACTGAAGCACCAAATTTGGCAATCCTCTCGATATCCTAAAGAAACATGTAAAATCAATTTAATTAAAGCAAATATCACATGTCAAGTAATAGAATTTATCAATCATACTAAAAATCATACAAATGTATATATATGTAAGAATGCTGAATATAAAATTTAAAATATCCAATATGCTTTAAACCTTGACAACTGTATTAGAGTATATTGGAATATTTGTCCAATCTCAACAATGCTCAAGACTTAAAAACAATATATAATTATTAAACAGATATATTTGCAATTTAATAAATCAAGCTGTGCCTCAGATATTCAATAGCAATGTGTTAATGAATAGTTGTTTGTTTATCTGGATATCTGTCTAAATATGGTTTGTAATTATCACTTTTGAATATGGTAGACTAAAGTACCTTAAGGGTGCATCCTCCATGCATTAACACTAGTCCTGACAAGTACTGTACTAAAGACATTTCTTGAGATCTGGCATGCAGAATCTGGGACAAAGTGTACATTACAAGTTGAAATGGTTTGTTATTCACTTGGATTGGAATGTCATTGACCATTGCTGATACTATCTTCAGGATATTAGGGGCACGTATTTGTAGTTCTGTGTACAGTTTGTCCCAAGTGAATTCCATAACATTTTGAATTGATTTGTCTTGAAGCACACTTCCAGAATTTCTCTTGCACAAGGTTTTGCATTCATCACCTGCAAAACATGACAAAAATTGCAAGGCATGCTATTTGAAAAATACAAAATTTAATCAATAAAATCTATTAACATACATTTATACACAGAAGCTTACAAATCTGCTAATGACTGCTACCATATTTTTCATACATGTCTTTCTTAAATAAGATTTAAAAACAGTTGATCACTAGACTTTCAAGTCCATACCTAAAATTGCTACAGAACCCTCAATTACTTCTTCTGGATGACTTGTCTTTAAAAAGTCCCTCAATCCACTGCCTATGTCTTTTCCCCTAAAAACAATTTTGCAGACCTTCTCCTTTTCATCGGTGATGAACCTACTTTTGCGACCACTTGGATAGTAAATACTAATCTGCAAGTAATTTAAGTACATGTACATTAAATAACACCTTTTCATTCTAAGCCTAAGACCATGACAATAATAACTAAGGTATGCAAACACACTACAGAGAATCTGTTAGTTGGATATAATTTTCATCAAACCTTTGTTTTTCATCTCAGAACATTGGATAGGAGATAAAAACTTCTATATCTTTATTTTGATATAAATTTTGTTAAATATAATGATTTTCTAATTTGTGTACCTTTTATCATAGTTGAGATTTATAGAAAATCCAAAATCTGAATTGAAGCATAATCTGAAAGAACAACATGCACATGCATAATTAGCAAATACAAAAGGTCAACTTATTTTCAAATTCATTCACAGCTACATCAACTACAAACAAGAGGCCCACAGGCCTTATAGGTCGATCATGTGAGTACTAGTAAAAAAGTATCACTACTCCCAAGGGCCATGAAATCTAGAGGAAACAAATTCCTGTTTTGACTAAATTCTAATGTTCAGCAACAGTATAAAACAAGATGTGTTCTTACAACTTAAGCGCCCTTAAAAGTGCATACACTGATGAAATAATAGGTGTATTAAATTAACATTAAAGCATTAAAAGATATGACTGATTTGGACCCATCCTAGAGTCAAAACCCAGGCTTGTGAAATTCACCGTACATCCTTTTCTGCTATTCCTAAGTATGCATTTAGATTTTATACAGTACCAGCAAAATTACACATAAACAATATATACAAAGTTTAGTCCCACCCTGGAGTCAGAACCCCTACCCTGGGTATCATGAAATTTACAATTTTGGTAAAGGCCTTCTCGCTCTACATAATTATGCATTTAGTTTTTCTTAAACATTTGCGGATCTAAAGAAGAGTTTTGAAAATTTGTCAATTTTGGGCAGTTTTTGCCCCACCCCTAAGGCCCCAGGGGTGCAGGAATCCTGAAATTTACAATTTATGTCCCCTTTGTTCCAAAGATGCTTCACACCAAATTTGAAAAGAATTAGTATAGTAGTTATCAAGAAGTTAAATATGTTCAATTGTTATCAAACAACAATGGACAACAACCAATTGCAATATGAGTTTACTCAGGTGTCCTAAAATATATAGATCTGTACTTTAGTCAGATTGGGTTGTTCACTACAACATGAAAAAGCTTATCAAATCGGCGCAAACTGATTTAATTATGAAAGATGTGATGATACGTAATGAGTACATATGTCAAAAAGCCAAAAATATGCAATTGGGATTTTAAAAAAACATGATTTTCAAAAATTTATATCAGTAAATATGAACTGAAGACTGGTGGATTTGAACTTGTGATCTGTGGGTCACTCACCGGTAACTTTATCCACTGAGCTACGATGATAGACAAACAAACTGATTGATACAAATAATTTTTTAAAAAACATAAATCACCATCTTGTGATGTAGTTTCATAAAAGTATAAGTCTTGATGTAATGAGCAACCCTTACAAGAGGCCTATGGGTCTTTGATCTCCTAAAAGTCTTCTTGTAGCCCAACCCTTCTAACAAACTTGCATCTACACTATGCCAGGAAGTTTTCCTGTAAGATTTGACTTTTCTCACCCAGTGGTTCTTGAGAACATTTTTAGATCAATCCATTCTTTCTTTCTTTTTTTGCATTTCCTTCATTACCTCCCCTTTGAAGAGAACATTCCTGTGAACAAACTGAATCCCCTTTACCCAAGAATTGATTTGTGCCAATTTTGAATGAAATTGGCTTCATGGTTCTGGAGAAGAAGTCAAACATGTGAAAAGTTTTTGGACAGACAGATGTGATCAGAATAGCCCACTTAAGCTTTCAGCTAAGGTGAGCTAAACTGAATCATGATTAATGAAATACTATGTTAGTGACTAAGTATAACATGAACATCTAGTAATGAACTGATCAGTAAAAACTTTTGCTACACTTTCAATTTACAAGTTAACCTCAATCGACCCATCTAAAGGTGTGGGTTGAATGTCGCTTTGGTCTCTATTAGTCTCAAAATCTAAAGATCGCTTAGATCCTTTTTTATTTGTTGATGCACCCTCTAGAAAGATAAAATCCAGTATTTGTATACAGGAATTTTTGCATTTTCTTTTCATTCTGATAAGGATGTTTTATTGAAATCTATATATGTTAGATTCAAATCATCCAATGAAAATAATGTGTTATTACAGGTAATGTTATAGACTACTTACAATCCATTTTCATGAAATTAATCATCTTTTGTCCATTTATTATACAACTGTTGACATTATACATCTACAGTATAGTGCTATAAATGAGTCAAGTTCTATATTTCATTGAAAACAATCACTTTTCTACATATTTCTCATAAAATCATCTAAGGTCAATTTTTACACCATTAAAAATACAAATATCTGCAGTTTCTGGTCTCAATGTCTTGATTTTGTTTTCCTGAACAGTCAAACACATTATATGACTGTAGGAACACCACACTCAATGATTTCATTCCATTCTGACAAAGGATAATATTTAAGGAAATGGAGTGCTCTAAGCTGATATTAAAGTTTCAGTTGTCATATTTCTGCAATTGTTGGTAAAACTTTAAAAAACACGAACAGAATTTATGTCTAAATGTTATGTATTATATGCTTTAGATTTCATAATAATTAGACCAAAAATGGATTCAGAAATATTTTTCAAATGAAATAATCATTGTATGGCATTATGCTGTATTGTGACATAACCTTTTGTTTCCATAACTGTGTTTAAAATCAAGTACAATGCTGTTTAGTAGGACAACATTTCAAACTATGACTCTGTAATTCCTTTTCTGGTCACATTCTGATTGAGGTTCTCAAGATGCTTTGTAGGATAACGCAGGTGCTGTGTATAAAAATGTGCGAGTTGTTGAACTGCATTGAGATTCAGATAGCTTTCAAAGACACATGTAACACACTGCCATGTTGTCACATATTTCCTATATGTCCCATATGTTTCCTGCAATTACTTAAATTTCTTACTGGCCTAATATAGTACCTTTAAAATGCTTCGTATATAGTTAATGTTGATAAATAAGCATTGATACACAATGTAAAACAAACCCATAGGTATATCCCTAAAAAAGTCAAGTACAACAGTTAGTATATATAATGAAAGCATGCACTTTCAGTCTTGAAACTTTTCATGTCACAGAAGTTAATTGTTTTCAAACAGAACGACTGCCAGGTGGACACACTGTAAGGTGTTTTTTTTTTTTTTTTTGCATTTCATGACACACCTTGATTATTGAAAGCTCTATTTAAATCAATCATTCATTCTATCAATTATGATTCACATATTTTTATACATACCAACTTGTTTCTCCTGTGGTGCAATAGGGATACATGCAGTATATACTGGCATAGACAGCTGTCAATTAAAAATGATTTAAGATAATTTTTGAATATCTAATTATATATTTAATGGTATGTTGACACATACAGACATTTGACAGTCACCCTAAGACTGGGGTGTATTGAATTCCTAAATTTTCCTTTGATCCACTAATTAATACACCTGATAGTAATTAGCATATCTAAGGATATAATTTTAATTGTATTGTCTTGGATTGTGCCCGAGAGTGTGATGACAGTAACACTTCTTTCAAGTGGTATCTGTGTTTAAGACCAAGCCTAGAGATTTTTGTTTTCAATTTGTAAATGTTTACCATGTTTACATATAAATGTTAATATTACACCAATATGCTTAGATAACTTACCCCTGCTTTCGATGAATCCGTTCTTGTATTCGTCAGATCTTTAAAGGGCGTCAGTTGTACAAGCTTCACAACAGATACGTCGAAAGATTTCTTCTTCGTAGAGGGCACATGTGTATCCGGGCTCCGAAGCATTCTTTTCGTTATTGATGTTCTTCGGGGAGACGGCAGTTGTAACATTTTTGTTTTCAAAGTTCGCACTGCCATTTCATGAAAACGTTCTTTAACAACTGCATTTTTGGCTTCAATTTTTAAAACAGATTCAACCTGTCGATAACATTTTTTGCAAACCCCTCCAAGGCCTTTTTCATCCAAATCTGTCAACACACCCGTCAGTTTCCTGATATTCCCCCACCTTTCTTCATTTAAACGCAGTTTAATTTCGCTAAACTTTTGGATTTTTTCACTACCGTCACTTGCTTTCTCAATTTGTTTAAAACAAAACCCACAGAGGATACACGCATCCGACAAAAGACATGTTTTCCTCGGCGTGGCACTTATCGACGCCATTTTTAATTGTGTTATTTGCTTATCGGAACTCATCGGGTATCATCTCATACGTATGAAAATGGAATGACTTCCGAAATACCAGACAAGCAAAAGGAAGTTATGATTTCATTGGCCAATGCAAAATTCACCAGAACATGATCTCTTATGGGGAGTTATCAGATCCTATATATATAATAATATAGGTCTGTACTTTAGTCAGATTGCAGCACATATATCTTAACATATATACATATGTGATAGCGTAAAATATATTTTGATAGATTTTGTGTTTTCTATGCAATACTTCAGAGTTTTCATAATAATGGTATAATACCTATACTGTTACATTTAGCATGTGTATCGTATTTGTAGATATATTTAAGTATGCCAAAATATAGTCATATTTCCACAATGCACACACATCTGATTGAAATACATTTAAATTAAGTTACTACATGCAAACATAAAATGCTTGTGGTTGATAACAAATGCCGTGGACTTGTTGATTTCCAGTACAACATAGTATAACATTTTCGTTGTTGATTTCAATGTGAAATATATAAGGTGTGATGTTCTAGAAACAGAAAACCAGAGAGGTCACTCGCGCAGCCGCTACAATCCATTTTAAAACCTTGACATTTTTCAGGAACCTGTGATATTCCTGATAATTCATATTTTGAGTGGTGAACGTATACGATTGTAACAGGAACATGATTGTATCAACAGAAAGTTTGAAGCGCCTTAAGTTGGTCGAAAATAGAAAACACATTCTGACATTGAATTAATTATGACAATTCAACTTTCAGTAATTGTCGATGATATGTCGAACTTATGTTGAGCAGTGGTATTATTTGAAATCCCATTGAATTTTGCAGTGCTGGTATCTTTCGAAATCCACCTCCGGTCTGTACTTACTGATTTTTACCACAGATTAGTCCATTTACATGATTAAGATAGAGGGTTCACGGTGGATGTGACCAATCAACAGTGAATGCTTACTTTTCCTAGCCATCTGATTCCTGTTTCCGGGGGGTCCTTGTTTGCCCTAGACATTAACGGCAAACTGACAACTCAACTATATGACAAACGGGATGATTTCAGCTTCTCCATCGTCAACTTTCCATATTTATGTAACAATATTCCATTATCACCTGCATATGGTGTTTATATATATCAACTGATTCGATATGCAAGAGCTTGTTCTGTGTATAGTCAGTTTTTAAATCGAGGTAAGCTACTGACAAACAAGTTGATGGTACAGGGGTTTCAACATTCCCGATTGAAGTCAGCATTTCTCAAATTCTATGGCCGTTATAACGATATAGTTCGTCAATACAACCTATCATTGGGTCAAAGGCTCTCTGACGTGTTTCATACCGATTGTTAAGCCGTTCTTGGCACACTGATTTTGACTGCGTATAACTCCGTTTACCTGATTAGGATATAGGGCTCACGACGGGTGTGACCGGTCGACAGGGGATGCTTACTCCTCCTTATCCCACCTCTGGTGTGCCCAGGGGTCCGTGTTTGCCCAACTCTCTATTTTTTATTGTTTGTAGGAGTTATGAGATTGATCACTGTTCGTTATCTTCACCTTTCTTCTAACTTTTGCATTTGTTATGGTATATAGGAAATTCATCACTGTTCGTTATTTTCAGTTTTTCATTGATTTGACTATTTGCAACATTATTCTTTATAGGATTTATGACCCCTGGGTCGAGGCCTCTGCTGGTGGACTGTTAGTCCCCGAGGGTCTCTACAGGCCAGTAGCTAAGTACTTCATTACTAGCTTGAAAATACGGATGTATATTTAATTGCTGTTATAAAATTTAGAAATTCATTTCAAAATATAGGATTATCTCCCTCACGCATAGCTCTTATCCTTAGACGAATTTGACTTCACTTTTTTGGCACACTGTTTTTCCCCATGATAGCTCTAAAACGTCATAGTTATTTCGGATTTCAAACATTTTGGTTGATCATCACTGAAGAGACATTATTTGTCGAAATGCGCATCTGGTGCATCAAAATTGGTACCGTATAAATTTTACATGATATTGATCTTCACTTTTCATTATGGTACATTGGACCTCTTCGTCTCGGAAGTAAATTTAAATGAATTGAGTGCTTACAAAAAAGTTGAGATTTGAAGCTGTATAAAAGTACATTAATCTTCGACCTGATATTTGAACGATATATTCATATTTCACCCAAAGCTGGTCATCAAGTATCATTTATATTTAGATTTTAAAATTTTGAAATTTATTTCATCAAATACATGGAACGTGTAATCATTACAATAACATTGATTAATTGATATCATTTCAATGTTGATCGTGTAAATGTACGTCAGATTACATTCTGAATCTTAAAGTCCCTATGGACTTAGTTATGTCAAAAATCATTGTCTTTGCTCTTTTTACTTTGCTTTTAGCATATAACTGCAAATGCCTTGAGTAAGTAT
This sequence comes from Ostrea edulis, assembly GCF_947568905.1. Classification (NCBI taxonomy): domain Eukaryota; kingdom Metazoa; phylum Mollusca; class Bivalvia; order Ostreida; family Ostreidae; genus Ostrea; species Ostrea edulis. Next base: position 53,614,917 of record NC_079166.1, on the reverse strand, counting down.
TATAATCATGATTGTCTGTATGAAAATGAATGACGAGTTATAGTATTTTCATAATTTTACATTCACCTTGTAGATGTATGTTACTCTTGTCTTTCATATCATAATGGCATTCTTCAGTAATTAATTCTATTTTAACACACATAGTCAAGATGGTGATTGGAAGTGTTGTGCAGATTTTATTTGGAGCAATGAAACCAGGCGATGTATCAGTAAGTTACATGAAAACACCTTATAGATAAAACTTATGATCTCTTAAGATCGTTTAACATTTACTGTATCTATAAAATATCTTACTCTTGAAAGGAAAGGCAACCATAACTACATTGTTGCCTTTATGAATAAAGTATTACTTACTGATATCGTAAATGACAGTCTTTAACAACAAAAATCCTTACTTAACAATTAAATCAATATTAATCTATCTTATATTTCAAATTACCCGCCGCTAAGAGAGTGGCCATTGAAGTTTAATTTTATTACTTCACACCGTCAGTTCCGGTTTATTTCATCAGCAGCACTGTAATCATCACCAGTCACGAACAGTTAAGTTTGTTGTCGTATAGATTTAAGCCCGTTCTTTCGCAAGAGGAATTTAAGGAAAAAGACGTTCAGTCGAGTCGCAGACCAGGCAGATGGTACTCGTTTCTTCATACATGTACATGTCTCAAACCTCAACTTGTCATTACGCAAATGATGGATCCACAGTTTACATAGTATTTTCTTTTCAAATAACTTTATTGGATCAGGATTTTCTTTGGGGGGGGGGGGCTTTTTTCACATCTTCCCTTTGCATTAGTGTAATTAACTGCTTGGCAAGAAGGCATCCACCTATTTATAATGTATTCTTAAAATCTACCATATGCACATCTTTGATAATCTTAGAATCTCATCAAAACCTGAATAGACGGTGTGACGTCAAAATTATTGATTTTTGTGGTCTTGAATACAAAAGAGTTCCGCATCATGGCAGCCTCTATAGATGGCGGGGATTTCAATTTTTAACGTTTTAAAATCAGTACTGAGGCTTATCTCGATCATGTATCAACATAATAGTATGACAAATCTTTATCATATAATTAATCTGATCATTTATCATGTAAACATTGTTTGGGTTGCCTTTCCCTTTAAGTGAAAAACAATCTTTCTCATGATTGAATTAACACAAAGTTTCTATTTAATTAAAATCAGCCGATAAGATGAGAAAATTTAGAACTTCCTGATACACCCAGGGTAAATCATGATGTGTATACAGGTAGTATCTCGTGATGACGATATCATTTTCGTTCATTAGAGTGTCCTGTTGGTTATCATGGTGAGAACTGCCGAGCTCCCTGTCAGTACCCAAACTTTGGACGACTATGTCAGTCTCAGTGTTTGTGTAGCAATGCCTCTTGTGATCCTGTTACTGGATGCACATCGAATCGTATGTATTGTTTTTTTATATACCCACGCCGCAAACGATATCTAAATTGGAATAGCTCTGTCCAACTGTTCCTAAATATTCTGGATCGATATTGATGGCTTTGGGGTTTTTTCCTCTGATTTTCTGAAAATGTCATATAAGCCTGTGCATTTAGTATTTTTATATATATATTTTTTCAATTTTGACATGAAGTTACATATTCATGTTCAGATTGTAAAAGGGCATGTGCACGATTTGAGTTGAAAATTTCAAATCTCATTCTTTTCTATTTTCAATGTTTACAATGTTTGACTAAGGTATTTCTAATGGTCAGCAACCATTTGAATGTCAGTTGTTTAGTTGCATGAGAGATACAGAGCTTACACTTATTTGTTATATGACAAGACTCATGTCGTTTTATGTTTACATGGGTAAACATTTCCTTTAAAGCAGTTTTCTTAATGTACAAGTTAATTCTGAACACAATTAAACAGTTGCTAATGTTTGTCACCTCTCATTTAGTAAACATTTCCTTTAAAGCAGTTTTCTTAATGTACAAGTTAATTCTGAACACAATTAAACAGTTGCTAATGTTTGTCACCTCTCATTTAGTTTGAAACACGATATTTTCTATCAAGCAATCTGTATATAAACAAAAACATGGCACTAGCCTTGTTTACAAACCAAAGAATTGATTGCTGTATCTCACATGTAGCTCAACAACTGATATTAAAATTTTGATTGAAAATTAGAAATACCTGAGGTAAGAATTGTAAAACATTAGAAATACTTTTTTTTATATAAAATTGAAAATGTTTAGCTCAAATCGTGTCCATGCTTCATTCAGAAAAAAATATATTCATTTTGTCTGCAGTACATTATGCATGTTTTAAAAGTTAGCAACATACAGAGATGAAATGTTTGCACTGTATATGAGACTGAAGTTGCTAGTAACATAGTGATAAATTTTGAGTGCAATCTGAAGTGAATTGGAAAATGATAGTTGGGAAAGACTTTTTTGTGTTTTGTGTATCTCAAAACATCTAAAGTCAGTCACAACTGTTGAAGGTTTCTATTGCATCATGGGTATTTCTTTGTATACTCAGAGCGTCATATAGACAATTTCAAAAACACTTGGGGATGTAAATATTGTGAATGTCATATATTCAAAGCTGTAGCTTCACAGTGTTGAATCATTCGATGCCTCATTCTCTGTGTAATACATGTATTTACTTGCGAATTAAACTATCCAACATCAGTTAGAAGCACATTTTGAATTCCATTTTCTTCTGACACGCTTTTGAATCCATCATTACTGTTGTAGGTGTATCTTATGGTTCTTTCTGTAAAACACTGGAATTTAGAATATTGAAGTTCAACAATTAAGATTGCAAGTGATAATGATAGGATTAGTTTGACCGTTTGAAGTGACGGGACAGCTGTATGATGTCATTCAAATAATCTTTTTTTTTCCTTTTGTGCTCCATCAATATATAAACAGTGTATAAAGGTCGAGGTCAAATACTCTAGTGTAGCATGTAACTTGTATTTCGGTAGTGATGCATGCATAGTGTTAATGAATGCAAGCTTACAATGTACTTCTTGAAGCGTTCAACTTAGCTTTTACGGTACAAGTATACAGGTGAAGGTATTTCAGTCCATACCCTCATGTATTTTTAAAATGAAATTTATTTTTTATATTTACATTATGCCTTCATTTCTATCCGTATTCTAGCCGCTACAACACTTACTATATCAAAATTCATAACCACATTGTTTACAACTGCATTGCAAGAGAATTGCAGTAGGTAAATATATTGAAGACATGTAGATATATGTATGTGTCACATTAAAATGAGTTATGTAAATATATTTAGTCTTAGTACCATATAACCCGTACGCTCACTGTCAGTTCAGTTTTTATCACTGTAAATATCCCATTTGTAATCTCAGTTCACTGGACCTTTAAACCGTCAGTCCGTGCTACAAATCATATTGGACACGGTAGTCCAGGGAGAAGGACGTCAGTATACTTCTCTTTATATCTAAATTGTATCACCATTGAATTCTTTATCTACATGGCTGGCACTGTGATGACAATTTTTAGTTATATGGTCCTGATTTTCTGAGGTAAGGCTTTTATCTTATTTATACTGCCATCTTCGTAATTTTCTCTAATTTCATTCATTTGTCCTAAAACACCCAGTTATAGCATTTCTCATTAGTTTAAGCATGTCTATTTCGATATATTAAGTTACTTTTAGTGTTTAGAACCGTGTTTGAATACGCATATACGGTCATAAACTTACATGTTTGTACTTTGTGGTAATGCGCAACGTGGCCATTATGTAGAATTTTGTGTATTACGTCTTATGAGTAACTAAATGTTAGTGTATTTTGTCTGTCTGACCAAGACAGTATCATTATCTAAAATGTGATAATGAGTAGTACCATATGTACGTGTAAATCCTCAATGCTTGTTTCATGTTGTATAATGTGTTTTGTTGGTGTATGTTGGAATAGGTCCTGTCCGCCTGTGTATTCCTTCTTGTGATTTCCCAACAACCTGATATCCCGAGGAACTCGGTTATGTGTGGTGTCCTACCTGTGGACCCATAAGACGTGTGTGTGTGTTTGAAGGGATGTTTCTTCGTAGAACACGTCTTGTAGCAGGGACGGAGTGTGTAAAGGACAAAACAGTAGTGACAAACCAGGGACTGTTTCTTGTAGAACACGTCACAGGGACGGGATGTATGAAGGACAAACCAGTAGTGACAAACCATACCAATCAACATCTTATTTTCATACTTATATCTTGATTATTAATTCCATTAAATATGTAAAGTGTTACAAATTCTTGTTCTCTGTTGGTTGTCTCCACGTAAACCGCCAATAGCTCAGCTATTCGTGACAGTATGTATAGAAGAAGTAAGTAAAGTCAGCATGTTCATGCCGATTGTTAGGCCGTTCTTGGTACACTGGTTTTGACTACGGATTACTTCGTTTATCTGCCCAAGATATAGGGTCCATTGCGGGTGTGACCGATCGACAGGGGACGCTTACGCCTCCTATAGACAACTGATCCCATCTGTAGTATATAATAATCATGATAATAAATTTATTTTGTAAAACGTAAAATCCACATTGCTTCAAACGCTATTTAAATAACAATAAAATAAGCAAAATAAGTTGTATAAGAACAAAGTACTAGTAGGTGAAGACAAGGAGTCCGTTATGATTGCACAACATAGTAATATTGACTTCGATTTCATCTGTCCAGACTAGTTGTAATGAATTGTAAACAGATGAGTCTTTAATATAGATTTAAAGATACAGAGACTTGCAGCAGTTCTGATATCATATGGTAGAGCATTCCACAGTTTAGGGCCAGCCGCACTAAAAGCTCGAGTTTGAATCACAGATGAGGTGGTAAATGGCATTTGTAGTAGGTTCTGATCACTAGACCGCAGAGTTCTGGAAGGAGCATAGAGTGTTATGAGTTCCTGCAGTGGTCCGTGTTTGTCTAACTATATACTTTGTATTCCCTATCCTATAGGAGTTCTGAGATTGATCACTGTTATCTTCACATTTTCATATGTACAACAATGCTACACGTTGATAGAAAATGGTGTGTAATATACATTTTTATAGATTTATCCGGTTTAAATGTTTTATTACAAATTTACAAATACCATATCTACTTATCAAGGCAGAATACTTCAAAATTAAAATTCATTGACAAATCAACATTAACATATAACAGCCATAAAAGTTTTACATATTAAATGTAAAATGCATTATAAAGGCAATTCATGCAAACAAATTTCAACAAGATATCTACACTTAAGCATTTGGACATAAAGATCTAGTTCGTCAATACAACCTATCATTGGGTCAAATGCTGTCTGACGTGTTTCATACCAATTGTTAGGCCGTTCTTGGCACACCGATTTTGACTACGGATAACTCCGTTTACCTGATCAGGATATAGGGCTCGCGGCGGGTGTGACCGGTCGACAGGGGATGCTTATTTCTCCTAGGCACCTGATCCCACCCCTGGTGTGTCCAGGGGTCCGTGTTTGCCCAACTATCTGTTTTGTATTGCTTATAGGAGTTATGAGATCGATCAATTTTCCTTATCTTCGCCTTTCATTCAAACAATATGTTATTATGTATAATATATAAAAGTATTGGACAATAGGCGTTGCTTATGTGAGCCCTCTCCATACAAATACATGGTCAATGTCATATAGATATACTATTATATGATGATAATGAAGCAGTATGATATTATATACATTGATATGTTTAACACTTTCCATTTCTATTTCTATGATAATTTACAGCTTGATGTATGAGTGACAAATATAATTTAGGTATGGATATAGAAATTTACTACACAGGAAAAACGATTTAAACAAGTTGGTTTTGTGGTGTGAGAATTGAAGATTTTAAGAAATGAAATAAATGTATTTGTAGACAAAATAAATTCATGTACATTTCTGAAATACTGGACATATGTAGGCATATGGCTATTATGTAGCACGGTGTTAATGTATTTATAGTAACTCTTAATAAAACATCGTTATCTATGATTCCATATATATTGGTGAGTATAAAGTATAGACTAATTCCAGGTCCACTTCTTAAATGAAAAGGTGAAGATAACGAACAGTGATTAACTCTTATAAAGAAAACAAAATTAAGAATAGGGTAAACAAGAACCCCATGGCATGCCAGAGGTGGGGCCAGGTGCCAGGAGGAATAAGCATCCCTTATCGATCGGCCACACCCGTCGTGAACCTTACATTGTATATCTTGATCAGGTTAATTGAGTAATCCGTTGTTACAATCAGCGTGCAAAGAACGACCTTAATTGGTATGAAACAAAGAGACAGCATTTTACCCAATGACATGTTGTATTGGTAAATCAGATCTTGTTAACGACCATAAAATTTTCGAAATGTTGACTTTAATCAAGACTGTTGACAACCCTGTAACATCATCTTATTTATCAATAACATGTCTCGATTTAAAAACTGACAATAGCAGAGCAAGATCCTGCTTATCAAATCAGTTGAGAGATATAAGCACCATATGCAGGTGATAATAAATATTGCTACATAAATAAGGAAGATGATGTTAGAGAAGCTGAAGTAATCTCTTTTGTGGTAAAGTTGAATTTTTTGTGAAATGCTGACTTTAAACGAGAATTTCGGCCATTTTCTGTATTACTGAGCAAATGATGTCCTTTGAAATGTTGAAATCTCGGTATATTTCATTTGTAGCATTAGTGATAGAAATTGCCTCCACCACACCAATTCCAACTGTCTCTCTTCACAGAATCTTCTACAAAGCTTACGTGTTAAATCATATTTTATTTAGTAACAAATGTGAAAGGTGAAGATAACGAACAGAAATCAATCTCATAACTCCTACAAGCAATACAAAATAGATAGTTGGGTAAACACGGACCCTGGGCACACCAGAGGTGGGATCAGGTGCCTAGGAGGAGTAAGCATCCCCTGTCGACCGGTCACACCCGCCGTGAGCCCTATATTCTGCTCAGGTAAACGGAGTTATCCACAGTCAAAATCAATGTGCCAAGAACGGCTTTACAATGTATATTTAAACATGGGTGATATTTCTTTGCAATATTCCTAACTCTTTCTCTTATGGAGGATATCAAGGGAATAATCCTTTAAATTATTTAGAAGACTGTTTACTGTAATTTCCAAATAATTGTTTGTGTATTCTGATACTGTTTTAATATATGATGAAACTATGTACAATTTTACACATTTTATTTCTAATTTCTTTCCCGATAGCAATGATCAACCATGTTTAGAAAATCGGATCACAACTAAGAATATAGATAAATGCAATTCATTAACAAACTAACGAACTGTGAATAAATCAGGTAGATCCACATGTATTACATCACTATTTAGGCGATGTTCGCCTCAAATTGTAACAATAAAAAAATTAATAACACTAGTTACCTTCCGCATGTCAACGAGACAAATTTTATTGTACTCCACGTGAGTTTGTTGACATCAAATTCACGCTTCCTCGGTTTGAATCCCGCTCGCACCGGCAAGTGAGAAAGTTTTCCAGTTTACTTTCGGAAGGTCGGTGGTCTCTTCCCAGGTATATTGTATCTGGGTTCTTTCTTCCACCAATAAAAACTAGGCGCTACCATATACATGTAACTGAAAAAAATTTGAGTGTGGTGATAAACAGTAAAAATCATCATTATCTTCGGTTATTTAGCACAGGAAATCCATTAAAGGATGCTATTTCTGATAGTATACATTCGCGTATACGGTAACTATATATGTAGGGTAACGAATAATGCAAAGACAAAATGTCTGAATGTACTTTCAATTAATCAAGGGTAATAAAAGGACACCTGACACGACCAAAAAAATTAATGAATGGGTTGATGTACATATTCATTGGCTCAGTTTTAAATCAGAACAAATATAAAATAAGCTACTTGTAAATTTTCTATGATGTTCAAAAGTTTAATATATTCATTTACCTCTCTGTATATCAATATATAATTTTTACCCACGTTGCGGACTTTATTGAGAAATCATGGGAATAAATTACATTCAGCACCGTAATATGCATTCATTAACTTGTGAAAACATGAATTTGGTTTTCATTTTCATACTTTTTGAAAACAAAATTGTAGCAAGTGTCGCTAAAACACATAAAATGCATATTTGTCACAAATTCTACTTACCATTGAACTATTTTGTCTCTCGGAATTTTTTGTATAACAATCGCAGATTTTCGGGCAATCGGAAAAACAATGTCTTTACCAGAGCTTGCTAGAAAGACTTGAGATTTGTTTTAATGGAATACCTTCGTGACCCCGTTGTCATTTTAAACTCCGTTTGTTTGTTGTTTTGTTTGTTTGGGGGGTTTTTTGTTTGTTTTTTTGTTTTGTTTTTTTTGATTTTTTTGCAATTCATTTTTGGTTGCTTTCACAACATATAACCATTTGCATATTTACAAAATATGATAATATAGTATATACATATTTCAAGCAAGTACAAACATCTGTGTATATAGAAGTGCATATGTATATATAATGTGAAAGGTTTTTAATTTCTGAAAGAGGGTAAGAGAGAGAAGGGGATATTAAGAGGGGGGAAAGGGGCGGAGAGTTATGTATGGTCCACTGATCGATCTCAATAATTCATGTAAATCATTCGTTTTCTGTTAACAGTACATATATAAAGCAAATCACATATATTCCGCTAGTAGTTCTCATATTCAGTATATTTACAACCTTTAGCAACAAACATTTTTCTATATGAAAGGTTAAGATTACGAACAGTGATCAATCCCATAACTCCTACAAGCAATACAAAATAGATAGTTGGGCAAACATGGACCCCTGGACACACCAGAGGTGGGATCAGGTGCCTAGGAGGAGTCAGCATCCCCTGTCGACCGGTCACACCCGCCGTGAGCCCTATATCCTGTTCAGGTAAACGGTATATAGAATCTATCAATAATATGGTTTTTTCCACATTGCAAACATTTAGTTTTGGAGCAATTTTATACCTACTTGCAAACATAGAATACTAAACAAGTATTTGTATTAGTTCCTTTTATTATATTTGCCAAATAGTATGGCTTGTCTATCACATATAATTGTTTTTTTAAATTTATTGAGAAACCAGTCTTCAATTGCACACCAGATCTCTTTTACTTCAAAATATTCTACAAACAAGTGATCAATTGATTCTATATTACTTTTGTAAAACGTACAAATAGGGGATTCTATTAATTTAATTATTCTATGAAGCATTTGAAATTGTAACCATTGGAACTTTGACTCATTTGTTACTTTAAAGGGGAACTCATTTTTTTATTCTGCCTCATTAAACAGTTCACCATTCTTCACCCATATTGATACTCAAGTAATTGGTTCCCTTTTTATCGATTAAAACATTGTACATATATTTGCAGCACGTTTCATTTTTGAAAAAAAATATAGAAATTGTTTTAGGGATAAACGGCTTCATTTTTTTCTAATTTCTAAGGGGTTGCTTACTCCTCCTAGGCACCTGCTCCCACCCCAGCTGTGTCCAGGGTCCGTGTTTACCAACTCTCTATTTTGTATTGCTTATAGGAGTTATGAGATTGATCACTGTTTGTTATCTTTACCTTTCATATTTACATGTCTAGTTCTTTCTATTACTGCCTGTCTCAGACCTGCATATTCTACAATGTCTGTTTCCATGCCTGAATCACTGAGTGTCTTGAAGCTTCTGAAGCTGCCATCAGACTCAAAAAGATCAATTACATAAATCATACCAGCTTTAAAATAACTCTTCCAGAAGATGGAACTATTGTTTATTTTCATATTTGGGTTATACCATATATGTTCAAAGAGATCTAGCCCTTTGTTAGGGGTTCCAGTACTTATAAATTTGATCCAAGCGGAAAACACTTCTTTCCAGAAATCATTATTTATTGTTTTATAGATCATTAGGATGTAGTCAGTCCCTCTTGACCATATATTACTACTGTTTGTTCTTAACGCTACCTCAAGCCAACATACCCATTTTGAATTTGAGTGAAGAATTCTTCTAATCCAACTTAATTTTAAAGCTATGAAAAATTCTGTATAGTCTGACATTTTAATCCTCCATTTTTATATTCTTGAATAAAAGAATTTCGTTTGGTTTTATGGATTTTACTCCAGATGTTTATGTGCACTCGCTTCTTACTCTGTGAAGCTATTTTAAGACAAAGATATGTCTCAGACCACTCTTAGGACACATTTTAGTCTTAAGAGTTTCTTGAAGCTATCATAACATTTTAAAGATTGTCTTGAATTCAAGACATCCTAAAAGCTCTCTTGAGAGTAAATATGGAAGTTATTTACCACCGCTTCTTAAGGAGAAGGGACCAGCACCTTGTGATTCGTTTCGGGATGTAGACAATCCCATCGACTATTTAGATGACAACGATATCTTCTCTTAGTACAGACCTCGCCAATATTTAAAATTTGATCTGTGTAGAAGACGGTGACATAAAAGCGACCTGCATTATCGATCATTGTCCGTGTCGCTTCAAATGATGGCAGCTTTGCATTTTTATGCAACTGGTAGCGTTCAGGCCGTGGCAGCTGATGTCCATAGAATATCTAGGGCTAGTGTATCTAGAGTGATCAATGACGTCACCGACTGTTAGTGAGACTTACCCGCAAATACATCAAAAAGCCCACCAACAAGAATTAGGCCATGTAATTATTAATGTTTATGACATTGCTGTTTTCCCAGTGTAATCGGCGCAGTATATGGTAAACATATACGGATTAAATCACCATCTACTGATGAACACTTGTAAGTAAGTAGAACAAAAATAGCGTTCAGTTAATGTATAAAGGGTTTGTGATGGCAAACTAAGATTTTTTAACATTACGTCAAAGTAGCCAGGCAATGCTTGCATTATTGCGGATGGTTCCTCTGTATCCTCTACTAAATATATGCCCCCGGGTATCCCATCTATGTGTGTGTCCCCGATAATTCCGATAACGGTTTCTTCTAAAGGGGTTAAATCACATGGGGATGGATCTCCTCAATTTTCCTTTAAATCTCTCCGCTATTTTGCAGCCTTCTCCTTTGGTTCAGACATTTTTTACTTACTTCATCGACATTTCTGTATGTGCAGTAGGATTGCACGAATTCACTTTGGTACATATGGATTCCCGGACGCGTTTTTAACATCGTGGTGTTACCGAGGAAAGTTTAGAGAAAAGAATGTTTTTTATTTCTCTCAACTTCTTTCAGATCTCGAAAAATCTGGGCTTCGTTTTCTAGTCCCTGATGGCATGACTTTAAGTTTTGCGGCTATAGATATATGTATATATTGGTAAACTTTTCTCGAGTACCAAAAGATATGGTGCCGAGTAAGCGAGGGAACAAATCGAGTGGCAAGAGAAAAGTTTAACAACATACTTAGTACATATTTCACACGAGTACTTAAACTTGTTGTGGTTTCTGTTTAATTTATTATGACCCATCTATATTTTTTATCATTTCATAAATGTCTGTCATGTCTTTTCAAATGGTTTTAAGTTAAGAATTTGCTAATACTATTCATTTGGACGTTTTCGGGTATGGTGGAAAAGACGTCCATGGGTTTCTAGATACATGTATAATTTTTTGAAAATGATTTTGAATATGGGAATGATCTGGGCGACCTATAGAAACAGACCAGAAGTGCTGATAGAGTGACATAAAACTGTCGCTGTCTGTGTCTTTTAATTTATCTGTTCAAATGATGAGTTAAATTGTTGGATGTGTCGCTTTGTGACCGAAGTCCGAAAACAAGATGGTGAGTACACATTTTATACTATTTTCATGAAGTGCTTGTGATGGCGCACAAGGATAGATGAGAGAGAGAGAATATCCTAAATACATTATTATCACTCTTCTTTCTGTTGGCCGAACAAACATTTGAGGATTTTTTAATATTCGATGTTCCATAATAATTCTGTTGACTGAAACACCGTGTTCGGAAAGCGTGACACCCTCTCCTCAATTGTTACCAATCATTGATAATTATTGGTTTAACAATTATAAATACCTTACCATGAATCTTGAACCTCCATTAGAATCGGGGTTGAAATCTTGTTAAGGTAATTCCACCCTTCTAGAGTTATAGGTTCAATGACAATCTTATATTTGATTGTTGATTTTTCAAATAACATATCTTAGTAACAAATAAAAATGATAGAATAAGTATGTTGCGGAATTAATAAAAAAATTTTATCAACATCAGGAAATTGCAAATTTCATTAAACAGCATCATCAAAATTTGACAAAACCTGGTTGAAACAATATAATAGTATTCATAACAAGTTCATGAAACTGATTATTTAAAAAATATACAAACTGTTTGTGAAATTTAAAGGATATATATCGCATAATGGATTTGATAAATAATTTAACGAAAACGGAGTTGTTGCCCTTGGATTCAATATCTTTAAAACATATAATTAATTATTCATATATAGCTTAGACTTTTGAAATATTTTATGGTTAACAAGATTTCTTACAATAACTATTGAAAAAGACTCCAACAAAATCCATGCTCCTGTAATGCATAGATCGTGTTAAATCATTGACTTTGCGAAATCTTATGACGTCACAGGAGGGTGGAACTACGTTAATATAGTTATCATTAAAGAGTGAAAATATCGTTGTCAGTTCTAGCATTAAATATCAACATTGATACTGAACAGTGTCAGCATGCTTCATTCATTCATTCAGATAACGCAAACTACACAATGTGCCACTAACTGTTTACAAAATTAAGTATGGAGTGAAGGTTATTTTTAAATATGAATAGAACTCACAATATTCAATGACTTAAAGTCAAAGCAAGCAATTTCTATCCTAAATAAGATGGTAATTGAAGACTTCTATGTGTATCTACGCATGGATGCCCATGTTCATTGTGGGGTACGACTTCTTTGAAGAAACTACGTGAATAATAAAGCTTAAATAAACCTGATATTTTGATAAGAATTCTTTATCAAGATCATTTCAAAGTATCTATTACAAATATAAACAAGTGTTGATAACTAACACTAATCAATCTCATCAATCCCATATAGCATACATATTCAAGAGAGGGGCAAACACGGACCTCTGGATATGCCAGAGGAGTGACCAGGTGCCTATAAGGAGTGAGAATCCTCTTTTGACTGGTCACACCCGCCGTGAGCCCTATATATTGATCACCTAACAGAATAATTCGAAGGCAAAATCAGTTGTAAAGAACGGTCCAACATTTAGTATGACACTCGTCAGACAGCATTCTACCCAATGATAGATTGTATTTGCAAATTAGATCATTATGACGAGCATGGACTTGTAAAATACTGAGTTTAAACGTTTATCGTTATCACCATCTTCATATGTAATCATTAAAATAATGGGACTGTTGTACTTGTAGGCAGCTGGCTGATGAACAAATGTAACAGCTAATATATCTTAACAGACATACATGTACATATATGTTAGAGTAAATATGTAATTATGGTAGAAAATGGCATTTATGTAACGTGTTAATTGTGTATGTTTTATTGTGTATATTTTGGATAAGTAAATATAGTAAATATATATGTAAGATTCTAAAGTGCGATGGTCACGCCAAACCCCGATGGTCTGTGCCAAAGTGATATGGTTTGTTAACGTTACGGACGTCAAAGTGCGATGGCCACGCAAAGTCCGATGGTGCGGAGTTCAGCAACGTTTGTGACGTCACGTCATTGTGACGTCACTCTTAACGTCTTTCAAAATAAAATCGAAGAAATGCAACACGGACGACTGCAACGGCAAGGTATACAAGGTTAAGGATAGTGAGAACAGCAAAGTACATTTGTTGTCGAACTATCTACTTCGCCCAAACATTCTTTAATGCATGATCATTTATTACTTGTGACGTACACGTAATAAAATCCTGGGGATATGCTATAATGCAAAACATTCTATATGATTTCGCGTTGAAAAATGTTGTGTTTAATAACACGACAATTAGATGGTAATGATATAAATTGAACTTCTTATTTTTTATGCATGGACTTTGCACTGATATTTAAGTGAAACAACACACGGTTGGTACAGTCTGTACCAAAACACTGTGTCGTTTACAAACCAATGGATTTCGGCGTGTCACACCATCGCACTTTGGCATGTTAGACCATCGCACTTTGGCGTGTTAGACCATCGAACTTTGGCGCATGAGTGTGGGCCATCGCACTTTGGCGTGTCACACCATCGGGGTTTGGCGCAGACCATCCGGGTTTGGCGTGACCATCGCACTGTATAACATGTTAAATTTGTTTCTTTCGCGTTTGATGGATGTTGCCTATGGAACTTTTTTTCTGTTTGAGCCCCCCCCCCCCCCCTTTGGGATGCCTCATATTGGTATGTTTCTTATCGTCGTTGTCTTGGATGGAAATTTCCGATCAGGCAAACTTAAGATGATGTAATGTTTTCTTTTAGTACTTAGCTTATTACATGGATAACCAATCACAGCGCGCCGTTAGGATGCTTTGGTCATTCCTCTTTGTTTGCTTGGAGTGAAAAGACTGCTCAAGTATTTGTGTACACAAAGAAAATTAATTTGATACTGGAATTTTATTCACTGTGTTTGTGATTATAGATATATTACGACATTGGGGGATCGTTCTGAAGTGGTTTCTCTCGTATGAAACGTGGGTTAGGCTAGGCCTATATGCTTTGTTATAAGACTGATGCTTGTTTAAATTCGTGACTTCGGAGATGACGGAGCTTAATAGACTGAATGTATGTTTGATTGGACATTCCTTTATTCGACGGGATGGACAGTATATGGATGATTTTTCTGCACTGGAAAACTTTGGACGGTGATCGATTCAATGTTTCTATTCGGACGCGGGGCGGCATGAAGCTCTTACATCTTACACAATCGACTGGATACTTGAATTTTTCTGCGATTCCGGACATTTGCTTCCTACATATCGGGGAAAATGACTTGCACCAGTATAGCAGTGACGAACTATCTCCCAATATTGTGTCCATTGCAAACTATTTGGGGGAAAGCATATGCATTCGGGTAGTAATCGTAAGCCAGTTGTTTCGTCGTCGACCTTAGTCGTGCCATTAGGTTTCAATGAGAAGGTGATTGAAGTCAACATTAACTTGAAAAGGGAGCTTGAAGCTAGGCAGGAGACTTATTCCTGGCGTCACAGAGGATTCTGGAACTCCCTTGATTTCCTCAGCGGTGATGGTGTGCATTTACAATCCCCTTGTCAAGGTCATCTCCGATGCACAAGTATTGGCGTAGTATTCGCTGTGCGATACGACATCAGTGGAAATGATTTCAGGCCAGTATAATTCCATTTTTAGACGGGGTCACGTGACCCTGTCTATTAGTTTACTGTCAGTCGAGGCCTCAAAACGGAAGCCGTGCCGAGAACACATGAATTGAATCTACGTGGAAGAAGAGAGCGTATAAATTGCGCTGATCGTTTTATACACATATTTGAAAAATATAAGATCAATATTTTGAAGAAAAAAACAATCTTTTTATTTTCCATTGATTTATTAGATGAATTTGATTATCTTTCAAACAGAAACGATTGTTGTTTCGGTGAGCAGATATTCTTACTTTGT
The DNA here is from genome assembly GCF_947568905.1 of Ostrea edulis. Taxonomy (NCBI): domain Eukaryota; kingdom Metazoa; phylum Mollusca; class Bivalvia; order Ostreida; family Ostreidae; genus Ostrea; species Ostrea edulis. The sequence goes on along the minus strand of NC_079166.1, from coordinate 53,599,320 downwards.
TTACATCCCGCATTTTTTACGGAAAAAACCGAGAATATGCAAATGTACCCGGGGTTTGTCGTTTTATTTATTCTATGCACGCAAAAAAATAGTTTTAATGCAAGCCAACAATATTACCCCCGACAACTGTACAGGTGAGTTCTTTTGGACGTTTTTCTTATTTATTTTGAGATCAAAAGGTCAAAGTCTCTTTTTCACTATTATATACTGTAGATTTGAGCTTGCCTCTAACTTTTATACATGTACTTGCCAGTGCATGTTTATCAGACTTCAAATCCTGATGACTTCCGCGGTGACCGAGAGGTTTGAGCGTTTGTCCTGCATGCGAAAGGTCAGGGTTCGAATCCCGGCCGCGACAGACCTAAATCGTTAAAACAGGTAGTAACAGTTCCATCGCCAAACGCTCGGCATCAGGTGTGAATGTCACGGGTCCTCGGAGATGACCTTAAAAACAGTAGGTGCGGCACGTTAAAGAACCCTCAATGTTCAATGGCCGTAAGCGCCGAGCATATGCCTAAATTTGAAGCCCTTCGTCAATCTTGGTGACGTCTCCATATGAGTGAAAAAATCTCGAGTGAGACGTTAAGGTAAGGTTTGCGACATTTTGACGTGTAGCGAACAAAGTCATGTTGCATACCAATATGTTCAGTAGGAATTTATCTTTTGAAAAGTGACTTCTTAAAAACACTCGCCCGTGTCGTTTTTTAACCAGATGGGCTTATTTTTGTGATGTTTTACATTTTCGGGATCTTTGTGTAACGTATTTACATTGAATTCTGGGATCGTACCTGGTCAATTCCAGGGTTTGGGGTATTTAACAATAACTAATTTCAACTAATTGGTATGATTTTAGTGGACTGCCAAAATATACAAATATGTCCTAACCTTATCTAGGTTAATTATAATCAAACAGAGAATCACTATATCAATCAGAGGCAAGCAACGATAAACTGGTAGTGCTAACTTAACAAAATGTAGAGCCCAGTCGCCCTCGGATTACCCCATATACTGTAGGACGCCTTATTAAGGACGGACAGTATATCTGGTAGCCCTTCAACCACTACACTCACTGTAGGATGCCTTATTCAGGACGGACAATGAGTATAGCGGCCTGGACGATGGTCTGTTCAGCCAATGCGAACGCCACCAAAAGCAAACTATGGATAGCCTCTTTACTGGAGGTCAACCTCTTCGTGGCAGGTCAGACTTCTGATGGCCTTCCAAATTCACTTTCTAACTGTAAGAACAGACGAGGGATTGTTTACCATGAATACTGTATTAGTAAACATACTCTCGTCCTCTCTACTTGGCCGTTTCTTCTATCAGAATGACACAGACGACTGCGGAGTCTCGGTATTTATACACAAATGAGATCACGTGATATAAGCAGTGACTAATTGAGAACTCCGCATGGTCGTACCTCAAATATCCGGAATCATTACACTATCCATGCCTCCGATGACGTGCGTCCCACGTGTACAACTTGGAAACTAAACAATTCTTCTATTTTAGACAAAGGTTTAGTAAACGACAGAACGATCAATTTCAAAGCTATTTACAAAGAATTCCTTTCTTTTTTAAAAACGTTTTTCCAACAACTATATATTCAACTATGTACCGCTAGGCAGAACCAAAACGTCAGCAGAATTCTGCTTGGTTTAAGGGCAAAAATCTCTCCTCTAGAGCCTTACTTAGAAGTCTGTAGTTACATCTGTCTAATGCTGACAGATTCCCAAGAACACTCTGTGCTTGATCTCGCAAGGCAACAGCCAAATACATCCCCTTCTCTGACAGAGTCCATTTATTCAATTCTGCACATACATGAAAGTGAGACTTAAAATCGGCCCATGACGAACTTCCGTCAAAATTATCTGGTTTCACAATGGGGATCTTGGGTTTGTCCTTCTGTGCAGTATTCTCAGGGCGGCGAGTTGTAATGTTAGTCTCATTCATCACTGGAAAATCATGCCTAGGTGTATTAGCATGGTATGGTGTGCTCGTAATAGAAAATCTATCTGGATCGCCATCATCTGCTCTACTTAAATCAGTAATATTGTCAGGCCTAGTATACGCATTTTGGCTATGGCTAGCAACTTTACTGGAGGTCAACCTCTTCGTGGCAGGTCAGACTTCTGATGGCCTTCCAAATTCACTCTCTAACTGTAAGAACAGGCGAGGAATTGTTTACCATGAATACTTTATTAGTACACATACTCTCGTCCTCTCTACTTGGCCGTTTCTTCTATCAGAATGACACAAACGACTGCGGAGTCTCGGTATTTATACACAAATGAGATCACGTGATATAAACAGTGACTAATTGAGAACTCCGCATGGTCGTACCTCAAATATCCGGAATCATTACACTTTGTACAAAAGGGAATACTAGTGGTATATAATGGGGTAAAAAGCTGGTAAAATTTTTTAAAAGATATAAGATGATACTAATTGATAGAAAAATATTATTTTAAAACATAAAATATAGCACTTTTTATATCTTGAATAAAATTTAAATTTAAATTGAAAATGTATATTGAGCAGCTTTACAAGGTCTACGTCAGAATTTGTTTTACTTTAAACATAATATTTAAGAAAGAATATAGAATTACTACCCACCGGGCTTTGTTTCCATGGTAACAGATTAAAAAGAATTATTTCATTGATGCGATTAATCACTTTGTTTTATAATTGTACAGCTTTTGAAGAGTGCATTGGAAATGTCATGAATAAGATACAATTCTAGCCCAAAAATGATATTTATATTTATTTGTTAA